>NC_068356.1:31313266-31613266 GCF_020536995.1 Dreissena polymorpha
ATAAATACAGGTCACTAGGTCAAAGGTCAAGGTCACAGTGACTCGAAATAGTAAAATGGTTTCCGGATGATAACTCAAGAATGTTTAGGCCTAGGATCATGAAACTTCATAGGTACATTGATCATGACTGGCAGATGACCCCTATTGATTTTGAGGTCACTAGGTCAAAGGTCAAGGTCACAGTGACTCGTTCTTGGATGCTGTTAAGGACCACATTGCAGATTATATTATGTACTGGTGTCGTGGGGTCTATCTACCAGGGCTAGCGCTGTCCCAAAAAAAAAATTGAGCCAACAATTTTTTGGTTTTTCTGTGCGCGAAAACTGGTTTTGAAATAATTATATATACATGCACTAAGGTCACAGTGACAAAAAACGTATTCACACAATGGCTGCCGCTACAACTGAAAGCCCATATGGGGGGCATGCATATTTTACAAACAGCCCTTGTTCCTCTTAGCTCTTTTTCTTTCAAATTATTTACTGCACTGATTCCTTGGCGCCTGTTTATTGACCACCACTGAAATGAGGGTTTCTGTGACAGCAGCTTAGTGCCAGTAGTTCTTATTTAAAAATTTTCTCATATCTCATGAGAGTCAGAGATATGAGAGTCACAAAATGTTTTGCATTCTCATTGAAAATCTACCGAAAGCAATACAAATTTTAAGTTTGATTTTATTAAGAAGACTTAAAAAAAAAAATAATAAAGTATCAAAAAGTATCTGATGTCATTTTTAAACTGTGGGTTACATTTTAGTTTTGTGCTGGGAAAGACGGGCTTAATGCATGCATGCAAAGTGTTGTTCAAGATTAGCCTACGCAGTCTGTATAAGCTTATAAGGGACAACACTTCCCCTTTTGTGGAATTCTTGTTCATAGGAAGTCTCTTTGTAAGGAATATCCAGTCTGGATGGAAAGTGTTGTCCCTAATTAGGCGTGTGGACTGAACAGGCTTATCTGGGACGACACTTTACATACATGCATTAAGCCCAGTTTTCCCAGAACGAGGCCCACTGTTTTCAGGTATGACCACTATGCAATTCTCTGTGAGCTGCTACCTCAGGCCATTCCGTCCCTTGCTATATGCTTAGCAGTGTTAGAAAGAGGTATGTATGGTGATTTTAGTATTTATTTGATGAAGTTTAAATTTCATGACTAATGTTTAATAATCATTCTTATTATTAAAACTTTTCAGGAACTACTTTTGGATAATAATAAAAATGAATATCAATGTTTGCTTGGTTAATTATTATTATTTATTATTATTATTATCATTTTGTATTCATAAGATATGACCCGCTTCATGCAAAAATGGATCTTATGCAATATGTGGCCAGCATAGCTACGGACAAGATAATGTTTCACGCATTCTTGTCAGGAACTATGCTCTCAGTTGATAAGGCTTCGATACCTTTCATTACTTTATATTTCATATTTCAACAAAATAAATAAATAATCCCTAAATGCAATTATTTCTTCTTTAATGCTTTGAGCTTTTTTGTACAGCTCAAAGTTCTTCCACTTAATAGCCAAAACCTTTTTTTAAGTCTCAAATATGTCTATAAAATGGAGTTCTATCAAGCTCATACATCGTAACAAACACAATATCTGTTACCATCTTCATAAATGTGTGTGTATTTTGGGGAGAAATGCTCATAACAAAACTGCTATCAAACCGAATGTTTTTTAATGAAGATCCTCAAGAGATAGTCGATGTTTCACATTGATTAGACACGAGAACTATCTTGAGGAGAATGCTTGAGATAGTTGTTGTACATGTATCATGATTTATTTTCACATTCAAAATACTGACGTCAATTGCAAAAACTTACATATTTTCATAAACCGTTGACGTGTTTGAAACTGGGGTTAATATAACTGTTCTGCAAGCACACCATCTCATGTGAGGTGTTTTGAATTGTGCAAACAGTGATATATTTATGATATTTTTGTGTTTATTTATATGCAAAAAAACATTTTATGTGGCGCATATTACTGCTTTAAGTGCCGCCTCGATTCCAGCAGCAGCAAGTTTACATAAAAAAGCTTTAGGAGTTGCAACTCCCAGAAACTGGATGTCCAGAAAGTGCAAGCTTGATTATTACAACTAAAAATGCAATAGACTTTATACATATTGTTGACCTTATTAAAATGCCTATCCCCAAGGCCAAAGGTAAACATAGCATCTCCCACTGAGGGAGTGTGAGACCATAGATGGCACTATCCGGATTCCTTAGAATAAGATAAGCATGATTGTCGTCAAAGGTGAGGAGTTTTAAAAATGGTCATGGGCTAGTCCACTCCCCTGTGGAAAACTTGTTTGATATGATGCATTTGTGACATGTGAGAAACACCAGACGTAAGAAAGTATTCCAGAGTGAGAAATCTAGAATCATTCTGTTGGATGTCCAAGCATTCGCAGTAAATCAATTGAATTATGCAATATTTGTGTGTGATTGGTAACCTTAGTCCTTGATTTACAGGTATGTACTAATCATTTAAGCCTCATTCTGGTAAAACTGGGTTTGTGCATGTCCCTCAAAAGTCTTCCCAGATTAACCAGTGTAGTCCAAACAGGCTAATCAAGGACGACACTTTCTGCCTTAACTGGATTTTTCGCGAAGAAGAGACTTCCTTTAAATTTAAATGAAAAATTTAAAGTAGAAAAGTTTCGTCCCTGTGCAGTACGTATTGGCTGTTCTGGGGGACATTTTACGCACATGCATTAAGCCCAGTTTTGTTAGAACAAGGCAACATTTTGTCTACTAAATTACAGGAACGTTCACTGCAGATACTCATGAACTCATCTCACAAGAACTGAAGTTTCAGAGTTTACTGCCTCTTAATCCATTTGAAGGGTAAGTATTTACTGCATTCTTACCCATTTAAATGGTTGATCTACGCATTTTGTATCTCGATATATCTATTTTACCATACCATATCTAGCGTTAAAATTTTGGCTGTTCCTATAAGGAACACTGATTTTTTATGGGTTTAATTATATTAGGAAATATTTTGCAAATGTTGTTGATGTTGAGCTTTTATTTTACTTTAATGATTTGTGCAAAAGAAAAGAATGGGTACTGATGTTTCCCCTTTCACAGTTGTTGTGATAATGGACTTCAATCAGATATTTTACTAGATATTGTTTGTATTGTTATTGAAAAGCTATTGATTGTAAAATGTGTTAAAATATGCATATATAGCTCGTAAACTCTGAACAGTGTGGAGTTGGATGTTCTCCACCCAGACACACCTACTGACGAGGAATATAAAAATATATTGTACGGAAAAAAAAAGTAGCCTAAATCTAGGGCTTTTGAGTATAATACCTCTGAACTAATGTTTCTCTAGGATCCTCAGGTTCCTTGAGATAATGTATCTCAGAGATATTATGCTCAAAACCCCTGGTTAAAAACAACAGAATAGATTATATTCTCAAAACAGGGCCTGTGCTTCCTTTTTAGGAAGGAAATTGCTTTCTGCAAATATCCGGGTCTGATTATAACATTGAGGTCAGTAGAGATGCTACGCCTGGAGTCGGCCTATGAGGATTTCCTGCACAGTGAAGGGTAAGCCTTGTTTTAGGAAAACTGGGCTTAATGCATGTGTGTAAAGTGTCGTCCCAGATTAGCCTGTGCAGACTCTCAAGGATGTCCCTTTTCCCTTTTATGCATTTTCTTTTATTGGAATTTTCTTCTAATAAAAATCTAATGTAGTAGAATGGAAAGTGTAGTCCCTGATTAGCCTGTGCAGACTGCCATCAAATACGTCTTCATAGTTACTATTTTAAGGTGACTGACAAAACAAGTACATTTTACTATCAAAGCGGAAGGAAAGTCGAGTACTCTCTATTGAGTAGTTCTTTTTGAAATGTTCTTGTCATGCAAAACTTTATTATATATTTATAGCAGGTTGATCATTGTAAATATAGTTGGATATGTTTCATGTGTGTGATTGTTGCAGCATATACATTTTAGTCCATTTAATAAGAGGATGTGTGCATTGTGTTAGCTAGAAATTGTACGAGTTTTAGCAAATTGGTTACCAAAATTATAATTTTCAGTAATATTGTTGCTAAAACAAAATCAAACACAGCAAATTATTCACGGTTTGTAGGAGGCAGTCTTGGATGAACGAGTACCACATGCGTCGTAACTTCACCAACCCCATGCACCTGGAGACCCCTGCTTGGCCAGGCTCTCAAGTACGTCTGCAAGTAACTGAATGAGCCTGCATTGGGAAAACTGGGCTTAATACATGAGCAAAAAGTGTCATCCCCCGATAAGCATGTGCAAATAATCAGGGGCGACCCCTTTCCGCTCTTATTGAATTTTCTCATTTAAGGAGGTCTCTTCATAATGAAAATGCAGTTAGGGCGGAAAGTTTTGTGTCTGATAAGCCTGGATGGACTGCATAGGCAAATCTGGTACGACACGAGTCGTGTTCTGAGAACACTGGGCATAATGCATGTGCATAAAGTGTCATCCCAGATTATTCTGTGAAGTCTGCACTGGCTAATCAGGGATGAGGCTTTCCGCTTTTATGAATTTTTTGTTTAAATGAAGTCTCTTCTTAGCAAAAATCCAATTTAGGCGTAAAGTGTCGTCCCTGATTAGCCTGTGCTGACTGCACAGGCTAATCTGGGATGACACTTTACGCACATGCATTGTGCCTAGTTTTCTCAGAACACGACTCAAATGTATTAAGCTGTGTTTTTTCCAGAGGTTGGCTCTAATGTGTGTTAGAAAATGAACCATGCTAATCATTCACCAGTGTTTAACTTTTTTAACTGCTTGACATCATCCTTTTAGTAAATACAGTGGATCAGTAAAAATATTATCAGAATATGAGATTTTTTGTATATTTTGTATATTCAATATTGTGTTAATGTTAATTCATAAATATCTTAACCCTTTTCAAATCAGAAGCAAAGTGAAAATGGCTTTATGCATCCAATCTAAACCAGAATAGCCTGCAAGTTACTCGAGGGTTTCCCAGGTGTTGTATTGTTTGCTTTTCATCAGCATCTTAGGGTTGGAAAGAAGCCTTAAAAACTTGATTAAACTCTATCAATTTAATTTGATATCTATGGGACAACAAACAGATGAAAATGCATATCTGAGCAGGAAATGGTTAACACTATGGATTGTTCTGAATTGTTCTAGGATACTAGGATTGTTCTGAATGTTCTAGGATACTAGGATTGTTCTAAATGTTCCAGAATACAAGGATTGTTCTGAATGTTCCAGGATATTAGGGCGGCCTGAAGCAGCTGAGAGCCAAGTTTGAGGTCTCCCTGAAGTCCGTGTATTATCAGGATACGGTGGATGAGTGGTGTGGAGTGTACTTGGACCCGAAAATAGAGAAAATGAGCTCCACTGTAGAACTGGCACGCAATCAGGAAAGGAGGGACTCTCAGTGAACAGCCATATGGGATCAATTGAGCCTCGTTCTGGGAAAACAGGGCTTTATGCATGTGGATACAGTTTCATCTTTGATTAGCCTGTACAATCTGCACAGGCTCATCATGGACAACACTTTTTGCCTCAATTGGATTTTTGCTAATTTGGGATTTCCTTTAAATGAAAAATACCATAAATGTGGAAGGTGTTGTGTCTGATTAGCCTGTGCTGACTGTACAGGCTTATCAGGGAGGAAACTTAACACACACACATTAAGCAAAGTTTTGCCAGAACGAGGCTCATTTGATTAGAAGATACTGGAACTTCTAAAGCAAGGATTGTTCATTTGATTAGAGGATTCTGGAACTTCTCAAGCAAGGATTGTTTACTAAGCCTGAGATAACTCTGGTGGTGGTAATGTGTGTTGAGTTGGGCATAGTTGTCTGAGTCTAAGAGGGCAGCTTCTGTACTATTGGAGTAGGGATGTCAAACATGGCACCTCATAGTTCACAGCAAAATGAAACCTCTTTTGGAGACATTGCTGACTGCCAGAACTGAATCTTAGTTTGCTAATTCACTAAATAAATCTCTTTGTTAGGAAAATGTATAACGTTTTAAGATCAATAATGTGCTTCTTTAAAAGCTTTATTAAGTTGAATCTTTGTAAGGAAAATGGTGGGTGTTAATCATAAGATAACTTCTAAAAGAGAAATTGTACATCTGTTGACCTTGACGTATATGCATGAATACATTGTGGTATGTTCCCTATGAATATATTATGATTAGCATTGCAATTGGGTTCGTAAGAAGAGAACAAGTTTTAATGTAGAACATAATTCAACCATGTAACTTATGCATCATGTTAATGTCTGCCAGCTTTGTTATAAGAATTTGAACAGCGGTCTTATTTGGCAAATGTGGATACTTCTTTGTTAAAATTGAGTATTGAATAAATTTCTTATGTGTTATTTGTTATTTTATGTTTTTGAAAACTACAAATAAACCACAAATAAACCACATCATGCAAAAATAGGTCTTATATGCCATAGGCAGCCAGGGTAAAACAGTGAAATGCTGTTGATCTGTTTATAGTCTGATATGGATAACATGATGACATCTTTAGCAGACTTTTAAATTAACCACCTTATCTCTCGGATATTAGTCATCCGTTTACACTGGACTCAAACTGAGTATTTGTCATACCCAGGGTTTATTTAAGTATGCTAAGAGTACCCTATGTACATTTAAGTAGTAACCGAGCTGACAATGACCAATGGAGCCCTAGTGGTAGTGGTAGTCCAACTATTGACCCTCCGGGTCGCTGGGCTGTACATATGTACCCATAAAAGATGAGCATTAAAGAAGAACTAGCCATAGTGGGGGCTTGTTAAACTTCTTTTTTTCTTGACAATATAATTATTTAAGAGAATGTCAAATATGTTTTGTTGGTAAATGCAGATATTAAAAAAAAATCCTATTAAACAATAATGCAGCACTATGAGATAAACGGAAATTTACTTGTTTTTGACCTTTAATCAAACCGGTGTCAAGGTATGATTTCATCTCGACAGTATTATATAATAACAAAGCAATTTTAGTTAGATTTTCTATTACTTTAACAAGTGAGCATAAGGTTTTGATAAAACGTAGGTTTTTTTCCTGTTATATATGTGACAATATATATGCATGAAACATATTTCAAGTTCTTGATTGATCCGCTCTAGATTTCGATGAAAAAATTCTGTTATGTATTTTCCGGACAACTGGAAATTTCGGATGCAATGAATCGCATTCATTCAAAGTATTTTTTTTTAATTATTTTAATGTTGCATGTATTTGCATATTGTGTTTTTTAGTGTGTTTGAAAGTATTTAAATTCGCTTTCAATGTGGCCGCAACGTTTGATGTTTTTTTATGACATGTAAATTAATCTGCAATTGAAATTTTCACAAACACTTCAAGGTCCGATCCAGGACAACGGATAAGATTTCATGTACATTAGTTTTCACTACAAGTTGTGTGTAACAATTAGTTTTTTCCTCAAATTTATTTCTAAATTAGATTTTGACAATTTGATGATAACGTACTGTACATAATTATATTCTCCTTAGTCTTAATAAATATAAGACGCGCAAAGAATTTAGAGATACTTTTTATATGGGCTAAATTCTTTGGAACGTCTTATCAGGAAAAGTCAATTATGTGTTGGACACCTGAAAGTTTAAATTTTCATCAATTTGCGTAAAATTTCAAAATAACATAACCAACTCATAATGTTTTAGTTCAGAAGTCCATTTTTATCTCAAATATCTTCGAATTGACATGACACCGCCTGTCAATGAAATCCTTATCTAAAAATTGATCTACCAATCAGCGATCAATTAATCGGGCGTGCGAGTTAGCAACGAATTGTCAGCCATTTTCCTAGACAAGCTATGTCTAGGTTCACTTTATTTCAACGAGTATCTTTTGTTTTCCTCTTAAAAAAACGTAGATTAAAAATGGTAAAACGGTGTCAATGGGTATTATGTAACTCAGACAATCGATATCCTGACAGATTAGTTGGTGGCATTGAATTTATTTCGTTTCCAAAGCCGAAAAAGAGATCTTGAGGAGTGTTAGAGATGGATAAAGGCATGCGGTTGTACCCACGAACAACTTAACGTCAACACTGACAAATACAATTACAATATCTTTTTATCGATTATGGTAGAAGATTTAAATAGTTCATGTTAATCATCTGATCAATACATAATAGTTTATGTTTTAAAAATAGTTTTATCAGTAACTAGGGGATTAATAGCAGCAATGTTTATCTGCATTTAATACTTTAAAAGAAATATAACCCAGCATGAAGCCTAATTCATGCTGTGTTTTATTATTCTGAGAGTAATGCACTAAAGTGTCATTATACATTTTATTAGAAGGTGACACGTGATATCTTAATAACGGTATCTACACATGTGCAGACATTTGGTGTCACCAATAAACGCTTGTAATCCACACTTTAAGATCGAATGCCTAGTTCTCATTTTTTCAACGAGTTTCGTTTATTTTGTTCGGATAAACAAACGGACATGAAATATGACATAAACTGTGTAAATAGGGTTTATGTAACACTGACATTCGGTATCCAGAAAGATAAGTTATACACGGAGCGTATATTGACTCATCTAGAGTCTGTGAAGTTAGATAAATTAAATTTATACCATTTTCAACGCGGAAATGTGGTCTTGACAAGAGCGAGTGGAAGCTTCAATGTGTAGAATTACCGAGAGCCCCCTTATAGAACATTCATTTATTTAAAAAACTGGAAATGTCATATTAGCAATAACTAAGCATTATTAAGTATGAATTATATCACGTGTGCATGTACAATAATAGAGAATATCGGTACCCACTTTGTGTAACTTAACGAAATCCCCGTTATAAATCGAGTTTTTTGTTTGTCAGAAACAAGTGAAAACCATTTTATTATACTATTATAATAAAAATGTGTTGATAAATGCCATTGTTTAAGAGTTATTATTACTGATATAACCAATAAATGCGGTAACTTGGGGGAACAAGGTACTTGCGCGAGCGTCTCATACGTAGCCTGACCGAATTCCCCTTCATACAACGCTAATTTATATCACACAATGACCAAACTGATTGTGTTGTTTTTGCACTTTGAATTATAGCGATTGATAGCGCGTTAAACTTCACCGAAATCCCAGTTATAAAGCACTATTTCGTGTCGGGGGGGGGGGGGGGGGGTTAATTCACCAAATTGACATCAGTTGTTTCACATTCGCAAATTTTCGTTTTTGTTATGATATGTGTGAGGAAACAGTAATACTGAACATTTAACATGCTTTAAAATAGCCATAATATGCATCTTTTGACGATTTAAAAACCTGAAAATTATAAAGCGTTGCCGCACGAAACGATTGAATAATTTTGAGAGTTCTGTTGTTGTGGTTTAATTTTGTGAAACTACAAAGATTGCTTATGTAAAGTATAAAATACGTCGTTCATACATGCTTGGCAGGATGGCCGAGCGGTCTAATTGGTTTTTACTCCAGGACTCCGGGGGTCACTGGTTCGAGCCCTGATGCAGTCTCCTTTTTAGCTCATCTGTCACGAAGTGACATGGTTAGCTTATGTGACCATGTGATGTCCGGCGTCCGTATGTGCATGCGTGCGTGCGTGTGTGCGTCCGTCAACAATTTGCTTGTGTAGACAGTAGAGGTCACAGTTTTCAATCCAATCTTTATGAAATTTGGTCAGAATGTTTATCTTGATGAAATCTGGATGGGGATTGTATTGGGGTCATCTGGGGTCAAAAACTAGGTCACTAGGTTAAAAACTAGGTCAAATAATACAAAAACCTTGTGTAGACAATAGAGGTCGCAGTTTTCATCCAATCTTTATGAACTTTGGTCAGATTGTTTATCTTGATGAAATCTGGGTTGGGATTGTATCTCAGTCATCTGAGGTCAAAAACTAGGTCACTAGGTCAAATCATAGAAAAAACCATCATTTTGTTTGTGTAGACAGTAGAGGTCACAGTTTTCATCCAATCTTTATGAAATTTGGTCAGAATGTTTATCTTGATTAAAACTGGGTTGGGATTGTATTTGGGTCATCTGGGGTCAAAAACTAGGTCAATAGGTAGAAAACTAGGTCACAAGGTCAAATAATAGAAAAACTTTGTATAGACAATTTAGGTCGCAGTTTTCATCCAATCTTTATAAAATTTGGTCAGAATGTTTATCTTGATGTAATCTGGGTTGGGATTGTATTTGGGTCATCTTGGGTCAAAAACTAGGTCACTAGGTCAAATAATAGAAAAACCTTGTGTAGACAATAGAGGTCACAGTTTTCATCCAATCTTCATAAAATTTGGTCAGAATGTTTGTCTTGAAGAAATCTGGGTTGGGATTGTATTTGGGTCATCTGGGGTCAAAAACTAGGTCACTAGGTCAAATAATAGAAAAACCTTGTGTAGGCAATAGAGGTCACAGTTTTCATCCAATCTTTATAAAATTTGATCAGAATGTTTATCTTGGTGAAATCTGGGTTGGGATTGTATTTGGGTCACCTGGGGTCAAAAACTAGATCAATAGGTCAAATATTAGAAAAACCTTGTGTAGACAATAGAGGTCACAGTTTTCATCCAATCTTTATGAAATTTGGTCAGAATGTTTATCTTGATGAAATCTGGGTTGGGATTGTATTTGTTTAGTCAGGTGAGAGATTCAGGGCCATCATGGCCCTCTTGTTTAATTTTTTAGCTCACCTGATTGCTCAGGTGAGCTTTTGTGACCGGTCTTTGTCCGTCATCCATCCGTTGTCCATCCGTCCACATTTGTTCGTTAACACTCTAGAGGCCACATACATGTAACTGTGTCAAAATGTTTGCCTTGATACATGTATGTTGTTTGAGATCAAAAGTGGTTCTGGTCCGTTGAAAAACATGGCCGCCAGTGGGCGGGGCAGTTTTCCTTTTTTGGCTATAGAGAAACCTTGTAAACACTCTAGAAGTCACAATTTTTGCCCAATCATCATGAAAGTTGGTTAAAACATTGGTTTTACTGATATCTCGGACGACTTCGAAAATGGTCCAGATCAGTGAAAAAACATGGCCGCTAGTGGGCAGGGCATTTTTCTCTATATGTATATAGTGAAAACATGTGAACACTCTAGAAGTCACATTTTTGGCCCAATTTTCATGAAAATTGGTCAAAATGTTTGCCTTTATGATATGTTGGTTGAGTTCAAAAGTGGTTTCAGTCCGTTGAAAAACATGGCCGCCAGTGGGCGGGGGCAGTTTTCCTTATTTGGCTATAGAGAAACCTTGTAAACACTCTGGAAGTCACAATTTTTTGCCCAATCATCATGAAAGTTGGTCAAAACATTGGTTTTTATTAATATCTCGGACGAGTTTGAAAATGGTCCAGATCGGTGAAAAAACATGGCCGCCAGTGGGCGGGGCATTTTTCTCTATATTTATAAAGTGAAAACATGTGAACACTCTAGAAGTGACATTTTTGGCCCAATTTTCATGAAATTTGGTCAGTACATTTGTTTCCTTGATACGAGAGTTGAGTTCGAAAATGGTTCTTGTCAGTTGAATAACATGGCTGCTGGGGGGGGAGGGCAGTTTTCTTATATTTATATAGTAAAAAAAGCTTGTGAACACTCTAGAAGTCACATTATTTGCCCAATCATCATGAAACGTGGTGAAAAGATTGGTTTTATGTATATCTCAGATAAGTTCGCAAATGGTCCAGATCGGTAAAAAAACATGGCCGCCAGGGGGGTGGGGCAGTTTTCTTTATGTGACTAGAGAGAAACCTTGTGATCGAACACTTTAGAAGTCACATTTTTTGCCTAATCATCATGAAACTTAATAAGTCAATACATTGGTTTTATTGATTTCTCGGAACAAGTTGGAAAATAATTTTGGTCATAATATTTATTTTTGTAAGCAAATTTTGATGTTTGGTAAGGGGGGTCAACTCAAAATATAGGTAACCAGGTCAAATCTTACAAAAACACTCCATACGCCAGTGTTTTGGTTCAATAATGATGAAACTTGACCAGGATGTTTGTCTGGACAATATCTAGGTAAAGTTTGACATTTGATAAAGATTAAATAAACTGACTCCTCTCAGGTGAGCGAACTAGGGCCATCTTGGCCCTCTTGTTTAATTTTATTCTTGATTTTTTACTGGAGCTTTTTAGATCCAATGTTTACATTTATCAATATAAAGCATTTAATGACAAACTTCAAAACATGTATTCTGTGAAAAGGCCCCTTTAATTTATTGTTAATACCACCATTACACGTAGTAACAGGTTCGATTTCGGTAAGCGCGCAAGAGTTTGAGAGTGTGTTTTATGTACCAATTAACACGTTAAAAATATCTGACGTTCCCTATAAACGTTTATTTTTGCATTTGCAGAATAACTTAATGACACAAACCCCTTTAACAAGTGTTATATGGTGTGAAAAAGTCCATAAAAATCATCAGGAATATCGCGTAAATCTAGATGCAGTCTATAGGCAAAGAAGCCATTTTGGTGTTAGCTTGTCTAGGTTTGATAACCGCTAAGCCATGTAATTAAGTGGGCAGAGCGATCATTGTCCAGGCGTGATGTCAATTGAAGTTAGAAAGGCATACATTCTTCAGTTAAACTTCTGCTTAAATCGCAAAACAATCACTGACCTGTCACCATGTCATGAAACTGATTTAGATATGAACCAATCAAAAGAAGGCATTACGGTGTAACGTGTACGCGTACTTTTATTTAACATGAGCTTTTAACACCATCTTTACCTAAGTAGATCTAGTATGCTCATCTATGTCGATTTAATAAGCATATGTTCAAAACAGATATGGTGCAGTTTCTATTCACTCTGTGTCAGCAACTTTGTATGCATGTCTTTTTCGCACCTCTGTCTGTGTGGTTTTATGTACTTACATTCTACGTTACATAGGACGGTATACTGTACGGTCTGTATCACTATTATTTATGTACCGTATAAAAATAAAAGATGTTATTTATTTCAGAACTTTTTAATTGGTTTACTATATAACGCTCTGCACCACAACAGACGAACGCAGACTGTATTTTACGCCGTTTATTCTTCCACATGCTTAACATCTAGGCTGTGTTATTGATTAATATCTACACAGCGAGCGAATCGAGAGATATTGAAAATTTGAATAGTGGTTGGATTTAAATTGCTCAGGTGTGCAAAATTCAAAGTGTCATTACATAATTTTTATGGAACATTATCGAGAAATGAAGGTATGTTAATATTATTGCAATCCGTTGATATTAAGTGTCTGATATCGGGGCTTGAATGTTGCGCATAAAATTCTTGCGCAACAATATAGACAAATAAGGAAAACTTTCCACCATTGTTTGAATCATTCCCCAGTTGTACGCTCCAAATATAACCAAAATAAAAAGAATCTTAATATTTGAGAGCGTCAACAAGTTGGACTATATTCTCCTCAGCGTCCTTGTGTTGGGTACAATTATTGTGCTTGACTATCGTGTCTTTTTGAATATTGCATGATCCACCCCTAGCTCATACTGTTTAAACATTATCTTTCATACAAATGTTGCCCTTAAAGCGCATTTTTATACTCTCTTCCTAAATGACAAGCTAGTGGAAATGATTTTTCCACAATATAATTTTTTTATCAGAAACGGAATCGCAGTGTTTTGCGCTATTAAAACTGAGAGTATACTCTTAACAATATCTTTTTCGGACAGTTCAGGCCGCGTAATAAATTGTAAAATATCGGACCCGCATGCCGATAACGAAAGTTTCTTAGCCCGTCCGCGTTGAATAGCCGACATTTCCAGCATTTTTATGACGGAAACAATTTTTTAATAGGCACAAGCCCAAACCTATGTCTATATAAACTTACCACAAATATAACGTCTTCACTAAAGGTCACAATATACTAATTCAAATCAAATGCGATACGGAGAAAAAGGGTACAACTTATACGACTAAGAATCTATTGCAATTTGTTTTCCCATTTTCATAATCGTTTTATGTATGATTAATTTTTTATTTCAATTTGTTTTATGTAAATTACAAATCCTATAAAAGATCCTTATATGTTGTCCTGCTAATGTGCCCCTTGTAATCATTCAGTCAATCAAATCATGAACATGTTCATCAACTGTTTGTGTATATCATATGTGATTGCACAAGAAATCTGTGTGATTCATGGGTTGTTTATTTCTAAATCTAATGGTGGCAGATTTTCATTCATTCCTGTCTTTTACATCCAATTCAGGTTTGTGTGGTGTTACAAACAATAAATGGACTTGCCAAACTTTAAACATAAACAGTTTTAGGTAAATGCACATGCTACATGTATTTATATTGATTACATGCACTTTTTGAATCTCACATGATGTCACCTGTCAGACAAATATTAGTGTATTAATATCAGGCAATAAATAGGAAAAAATGAAATTATAACAATTGAAAATAGTGTTGATTAAAAGCTCTAAAATTGTGTAGAATTTTTATTTAGTACGTGTAGAATTCTTTATAGACACATGCAAGTGGGAGCCCCTTTCTCCACCATCTACATGTAATTCATGCTTAGCCCCTTTGCTTGAAATAAACACCCTGGGGAAAGGCATGCGTTGGCAACATTAATCATTGATCAAGCCATTTTAAAACAACTGTGCACATATCATTATGAGCATCATTTTGTGAAGTAGGGCTCTCTCTGGATAATGTTATTAACTTAGAGGTCAGAGGTTGAATATAGTCATAGTATTCTGTCCCTTGTGCACTCTGTAACTTCCCATACATTGAAGGATTTCAACTTGCCTCGCGTAAATATTCATCTATAGCAAATGCTGTGTCACGCACAACTATTGGCTACCTTTAATGTCAGACTAAGTCAAAATGAGGACTTCTAGCTAATCTGCTTTATAACTTTAACATGATTGTATTGAACTTAAAATAATGCGACATGAACATATATACATGTAGATATCGGGCAATTTGTTGTGTGCAATATCAATATGGCTATCTTTATTGTTAAGGTCAAATTTTGAGGTTAAACATGTAAATACAGCACCTTTATGTCAAAATAAGGCTTGTTGGGACTTAACTTCTCCTTGCACTGAAAGTTTTCAAAAATAATTGACATTAATGCTCACCCATATGGGACAGCGCGTCATACACAAGAACCATGTGGCTACCTTTATTGTTATGGTCATACTGAGAGGTTAAAGGTAAAACATGAGATTTGTTTTAAGTAATAAGCCATAAGACTTGTTAACTTTATTACTTAACTCTTTCAGTGCTGGAACCGAATTTTGAAGGTCTTTGCAAACAGTTTGGATCCAGATGAGACGCCACAGAACGTGTCGTCTCATCAGGATCCAAACTGTTGCTATTTTGATAGTATTCTTTGAAAAAAATGGAAGAAAATGCTAATTTGAGAAATTCAGCAGACGACATTTTAGCAGACAACAAATTTCCCAGCATGCAAAGGGTTAAACGTGTCTCAAAAGAACTTGTCGAGATTTTGGAAAGCTTGATATAGCAATCACAATTTTTATTTTTAAATTTTGTGTGAATACATGTGTCTTAGCTTGTCATGAATGTAAATTTGTCATTCATCATGCAATTTTGGATAATTTACCACAAATGTCAACCATGAGAATATGATGTCCCATGTTACATGTGTCTTGGTAAGTTTAAATCATTCATCATGCAATTTTAAAATAATTTATTCCAAATGTTAATCATGTGGAAACGCTGTGTAATAACTTGGGCAAAGGTTAACATTACACTAAAGGTCAAATATGTGCAAGTGGAACATTGTGAATACTTGATAAGTCACATTTTTAGTTCAATCTTTATGGAACTTTTTAAGATAACAAATGTTCTTATAATATCTTGATTGTGTTTTTAATGGTTCAGGTGCTCTGAAAACATGATTTCCAGGGGCTCACACATTTCCTGTTATGTATCTTATTTTAGTATAAATGTTTGATAAAGTACTTTTATAATTCTGAACTCTGCGCTCTCATAATAGTTAAGTTCCTTTGGGTCTCAGTTGAGCGCTTTAGGGCCCATGGCCCTCTTGTTTCAATTTTTACCCCATATATTTTAATGAACTCCAGCAAAAAAGAGCAACTGTAATTCAACATATTTAGTACATATACGACAGGACATTATATGACATTGTATCTCAATATAAGTAAATAGAAAAGCTGAAACACTTGAAAAGTACTTACATATTTCTTCTCCGTATTGGCCATGATTGAACTGTTTTAGGGTTTATAAACTGCGTTAAGCTTTTTTAAGTATAGTCACTGTTCCTAAAAGAAGAAAAACGGTCTGTTCAATATCTTCAGTTTGTATGGAGCTTTTTTTTTGCGTAGCTGTTAAACCCAGCTTTTCACTTTTCTTGACACTTACGACAGCCAAAAAAATCTTGGAGACATTTCCCCACCAGTGGATACAGTTGACGGTACTATTGGATTGGCTTATTTAATCAAAGCGCTGAAGGCACTGAAATTGTTCGCTGTAGTCTTCCTTGATTACGGGTAGCTTGTGCGCATTGCACAGGCTTATCAGTGTGCACAGGCTAACCTTATTTGACATGCATTAAGCCCCGTTTTCCCTGTAAGCAGCCAATATGTACAGATTTCAAAGATAAACACTAGACTAGCCAACGTTGTCTTACAAGCTGGTAAATACACTCACTGCAGTAGTAGATGCAGACGCTCCTAAGCATTCGTCGTCTGCAGTGCAGACAGGCAGCGGTAATCGTTCCTAGCATAGTGAGTTTTGGTTCTTAGCGTAGCTAAGGCTTCTAAGCACATACTGATTAGCAAAACATGCTCTGTAAATTTAGTCGTGAGCTAACGCTCACAACTAAAAATTATAGGGATACTGTATTTCGCTTTGAAATCATGCTAACCGAATGTTGAGCATGAAACTATAGTATTTCAATACAGAGCTAAATAGCGTGTACAACAGGTTTACACTCAACGCTTCAAATAAATAGTGTGTGTGCCTGTCCCTTTTCGTCAGCAAATTTGTTCGTACTTGAAGGCTGTGTTCTAAAATGTCACGACCATTTGTCATATTGCGTTATGCGCTCCAATATTTTTATGCCCCCATATCGATAGATCGGGGGTATATTGTTTTTGTCCTGTCTGTCTGTCTGTCTGTCATTCTGTCCCAAAACTTTAACCTTGGTTAAAGTTTGATAACTTTTGCAATATTGAACCTAGCAACTTGATATTTACCATGCATGTGTATCACATGGAGCTGCTCATTTTGAGTGGTTAAAAGTCAAGGTCAAGGTCATCCTTCAAGGTCAAATATCATTGTAATTTTCTTTCCTAAAACTTTCACCTTTGTCAAAGTTTTATCATAACTTTTTTAATATTGAACACAGCAACTTCATATTTGGCATGCATGTGTATCTCGTGGAGCTGCACATTTTGAGTGGTGAAAGGTCAAGGTCATTCTTCAAGGTCAAAGGTCAAAAATAAAAAATAAAAAAATTCATTTCTCCATTCAATCTCTTACTTACTTCTCGTGGAGCTGCACATTTTGAGTGGTGCAAGGTCAAGGTCATCTTTCAAGGTCAAAGGTAAAAAAATAATCAAAGCAGCACATTAGGGGGCATTGTGTTTCTGACAAACACATCTCTTGTTCAAACATTTACTTATAGCTATTCCCCTTCGTTCCCTACCCTGATATAATTGCTTAAAGTCATGTTATATAGATATATATTGTAATACGAACATATGAAATTATTGGGTGTTGTATTAGCCAGTCTTCCAGTACAAACATTGTGTACTTCCTTTAAAGGTAATACATTTCATCTCGCAGGAGAGCAAGGTCAATAGTCGGACAGCCTGTCTGCACATCGTGTATCAAAGTCAGAATAAGCTAATTGTTATCAAATGTATCAAATGTTATTATATTTGTTAACAATTTGTTGTGCAACATTTATAAATTCTTTTTGGCATTGAAAAGTTTTTAATTAACTGGTTACCCATTCGGAAGTGAAAGCAATTACCTGCCGAAAGTGAAAGCAATTACCGGCCGGGTATGTTACAATAACGTCATGCCTTACAAGCCTAGTGCCTGCGTTGTTCTGGTGAAAACTTGAGAGGTAAAGCCATCAAAGTGGGAAGTTGACAGTTTTAGAAAGCCTGGAAAATGTCAGCAGTTGTGAATAAGTCAGATGATTAGTTTAAGTCACATGAGATGCTTCTAGACCCGAACAGGAGAGGTCTTATAAATGCTTTTAAGCCCAGAAAGGATCCAGGAGTGTTGTGTTAGGGAAAAAAGCTGTGTGCGTGTCTCTTTCTTTTTTTCAGGCTCGAGATGAAATGTTTTATCGACATTTGCAAAACAGTTAATCAAATAAAATTGCATCTGAGCTATTTTAATACTGTAGGCACTGTTGTTATTTAATTGTACTGGTCATGTACGTAATTCCGGCCACTTTTGGGACTATTTAAGAAAAATCTTTAGTGTTAGGCAACTGGTTGAAACTAAACTTCACATATATAATCCTGGGTTCAAAACTCACCTGGCATGAAAATTTGAATAGAATTCGATCGGTGAATGTTACTTAATGAACAGAAGATGATGACATGTAAACTATCCATTTTCGTAGGTTAAATGTACCTAAAAAATCGGCCACTTTTCAGTTTGATCTGCAGATAAAATTACAAAGCAATATCTTTAGACAAATGTCCTCAATTTCAGAGTATTAATCAATGTTTATACTATTAAAATTTTTGACTTGAAATTTAAAATAAATGTGAAATTTTTATACCAGTTACTCCCCCTACCTATTTTAATAAATATAAACCTTGGGAAGCTGCTAATTCTTAAAAAAAATACTTGTTTTTAATGGGTTTAATCAATTTTTTCAAACACAGCTAAAAAACTAAACACATTTTGTTTAAAAGTTTGCTTCAGTGTTGATTATTAGTAAACGCTTATATATAATATTTAAACATGTAATCTAGTAATATTCTTATCAAGGGAGGTAATTCATATATCAAAAATTTATATTTAGGTTCTGATTTGTATGTTTTGAATATAATTTTTTGTACAATTAATTGGTAAAACTTTAATTAAAGTTTATTAGATAAAATTTAAATAATTTTGTCAAATATATTTGTTTCTTATATGAATATAATTGTTGCAACTAATGATGACATCACTTTCCCCACGAGCCAAATATTTCCTGCTATATTTGTGACATTTTAACACAAAAGTTTACAATGATATGGTTCTTACATTTGCAACATATTGAGAGTAGGGATGGTTTTCATGTTGTTTTTTCTAAATAAAAACAAAATAAGTGCGTGAAGATCATGAAAATGATTTTACACAGATGGCCGATTTTTTACGTACAGGCCGGAATTACGTACATGACCAGTATGTCATAAGGATCTCTCTTTTGTTGCTAGACAAGCATTTTGGTACTTTTTCCTCCCAAGTGCATTATATACATGTAACTTAAATTATACACAGAACAATTGTGTGTTATGAACTTTGATAATAATTGTTGTTTAACCCTTTTCCTCTTTGATACGTATTTTGACGTGTTTTTAGTCTATGAGAAAGTATTATTTAACTGAAGACCTTTCTTACTAGATTCAAGTTTTAAAGACTTCATTTCCAATCCTAAGTTACTGATGGGCAGCAAACAGCATAAAACCTGAACAGACTGCGAGTTACTCGCAGGCTGTTCTGGTTTTATGCTGTTTGCTCATAGCCATTTTCACTTTGCCTTTGAGTGGGAAAGGGTTAAATACATTTAAAAGAGATAACAAGTATTTTGCATTTGCAAGTTGTGATGTACTCACAATGATTGATGGTAAGGAACTCAAACAAAAATTCAAATTAAAAAAAAACTGTGAGTATTTAATGTTTCTTTTAATCTTCGTGGTAATATTTAACCATTTCCTGATAAATGAATGTGAAAATGTTAATCTGGCTGGGATTTGGCTGTTTTTAGGTACCAAACTTATATTATAGAAAAATTATTTCATTTCCAGTAGATTTGCCTTATGTGAACTCGTTAATGTCTAGCTATCATTTTATTATAATTGTCACAGCTATTTCAGATGATGTCCTGAAAAGCAGACTCTGTAAAGTAAGCTCTGTGACACATGGCTCTCATGACAGGAAGGAGGTATTGGTGATTGCTGTCTGTGATCTTGCCTCGTTGTCATGGTGAGCAGCTGAATGGGAACATCTCGGAGCTTATCCCAATGATGTCGCAGTTGCAGACAAGCCTGGATCATCACTCTGACGGTCAGTCAAGTTCTTTTTTTATCTTGTACACTTATAAATGCATTGTTTTATTAAATGTAATTTTATTTGTATTCATTTAGTTTCTTATTTAAATATTTTTCTAAATTGTGTTTTGTTATATTAATACACCATATTTATACTATTATTTTTTTAATGAATGTATATTAATTAAAATATGGAACATTCAGCTATTCAATTTCTTGTAATGTATTATTTTCTCTTAATAGTAAAAATATAATTAACAATAAATTTGATGTTTAGTGATTTTAAAAAGTGTTTTCATTTTATTGTCTGCACATTAAAATTTTTATAGCCATCAGATGAAGAGACAATTAAAATAACTCATGTAAATACATATAGAAAATCCAATTGTTTTGTTTTACTTTCATTTAGAAAGACATATTAAGTTTAAATGAAATGTTTCATGCAATTATGGATATTTTAAGGTTTGAAGTGGACTTAATGGTAGAATCCAAATTAATAATATTCATTGCTTAATGATGCGGCATGCTTTATTTTTATGTTGTTTTTATGCATTCATCAGGTAGAAAACAGGAACTAGAAAAAATAGCTAAGACTGAGCTTTATTAGCAAACACAGCCCAAACTGAGCTTTTTTTTACAAATCAGTTGAAATTGTGCATTTCATTGCAAAAGCAGCTGAATCAGCAAATTAAGACAGACAGACAGTTGTTTATCCCAAAAGAAGCTGAAAATGTTCATTTAATTATGAAAGTAGCTTTGAACATCATTTAATATAACAAGCAGTTGATATGGAGTAGTAAATCACAAAAGTATCTGAAACTGAGAATTAAAGCTCAGAAGCACCTGAAACTGATCACATTCTGTTAATCCCTATAGCAGTGGAGCATGAGCATATAATGGCAACAGTAACTGAAGCTGAGCTTTTAATTGCAACAGGAGATCAAACTGGGCTTTTAGTCATTGAATGTAGGTGAATCTGAGCATTTAATTGCAAAAGTATCGGAAACTGTGCATATAATCACATAAGAGGCTAAAACTGGGCATGGTATCACGAAATCAGCGGAAACTTATTACTGAAATGCCAAAAGCAGCTGAGACTGAGCATTTGATCACAAAAGTAGCTACTAAACATTGTGCATTATATTTAAACTGGATTGTTAGAATTAATTGCATGCTTTATCAATACAAATGTTACTCTGTAATATAAATGTATCATGCTATCACAACCTCCACGCAGAGATAAGACTGGAACCAGCATAGCTGGAGCAAATCCCTGCCTTCATAACCAACCACATGATAGCAGAGCCACCTGGTACAATAATTTTCCCGTTGTTATTTTTATTTTAGGTGGCATGTAGCAGTTGAACTGTCCGACCGTCCATCCGTCCGAAAACTTTAACATTGGCCATAACTTTTGCAATATTGAAGATAGCAACTTGATATTTGGCATGCATATGTATCTCATGAAGCTGCACATTTTGGGTGGTGAAAGGTCAAGGTCAAAATTCAAAAAATACAGTCCAAGGGAAGTAATAAGCTTTAAAAGGGAGATAATTTCTAAACCTGCCAAATGATATATTGAAATTTTATTTCAAAGCGGTGCAAAAGGGGGCATTGTGTTTCTGACAAACACATCTCTTGTTACTTTTTTAAATTAGGTAATTAATTTTTTTAGTATAAACCTTAATTTATACACTATTTTCAAAATATAAAAGAAATTGATACCACTTTTAAAAATATTACTGAAAAAAATCCTACCAAATCTGGAAGGATTTTTGTGATGGCAGAGTTTGTATCTGATAGCATGAATCGACAACTCTGCCTGGAGCTTGATGCTACACTGTATTACTAAAAGCTAAAGAAAAGAAATCAAAGCTTTGAGGAACTCAGAGTGTTATAATGATTGCAGGATTTTAGCTGGAATTATTTATCAGATTGCTGTTACTTTTGATAGAGTTAACTTCAAAATATGTTTTCGTGTATGAATACAGATTTAGACTTCCTGTTTTATGAAAGAACATATTGATTTCCAGCCAGAAGACTGTCAGCATCTGGCAATTTAGTGGTGTATGTTTCAATCTATATGAATATTTATTGATATTATTTGTTAATATCTGAATAAATATCTAATAAACTCAAATAAGAAATACTATCCAGCCTGGAGTTCTCAAAATGTCACCGCTTTTATCTTCAGTCTACAGTCTGTGCAATATAATTACTTGCGTCACATTTTCAAATGTAAAAAGACACAAATAACACAAATAAATTGGTCTAAGCTGACATCTGAAATGTCACATGGGAGGCCTTATACTTCATTAAAGATGTTTGCGTGTGTCAGGCATCATGTGACACAATGCCCAGGTGTGCTGACTGGGATTTGTGAAAGTATGAAAGTATTAAATAGTTTATTTAAAATCCAGTTAAACCTTTGCATGCTGGGATATTTGTCGTCTGCTAAATTGGTGTCTGCTGAATTTCTAAAATCATCATTTTCTTCACTTTTTTTCAAAGACCTATATCAGAATAGCAAACAGTTTGGATTTAAACTGTTTGCAAAGGCCTTTTAAATTCGGTTCCAGCGCTTAAGGGTTACATGTAAATAGTTTAATACGAATTGGTCTAATGTTTACAGTAAAGAATTAAAATCTTAGTGTTTGCAATATTTGTAAACCAGTAAACTATTTTTACATAAACAAATCGTATTAATTGGGATGGTATAAATTTGTTGTGCATAATTGTCCCCTACCGGTAAACCGGAGAGGACTTATGGTTTGCGCTCTGTGTGTCAGTCAGTCAGTCTGTCCGTCACACATTTCTGGATCCTGCGATAACTTTAAAAGTTCTTAATATTTATTCATGAAACTTGAAACATGGATAGATGGCAATATGGAGATTATGCACGTCATTTCATTTTGTTACTACGTCAAGAATTCTGGTTGCTATGGCAGCAAATATATTTTTTAAATTAAAAAATTCTGACAATGGTGGAGTTTCACCGGTAGGGGAACATATTGCTTGGCAATTTCTTGTTAATTTAATTTTTTGTATTGTGTTTTCCATTTGTATGTCACTACTTTAATAATTAGCCTGAGGTTTTCAACATTTTCTACATCCTCATGTTACTTGATAATGATTTGTTACTCCTTATGAATCAGATATAAAATAAAACAGATTATCAAGGTGACTTTTAGCAGGTTGTACTAGTGGTGCATCCAATGATTTAAAACCTTGTCTTCTATTTCAGATGCATATGAAATGATGAAGAAGACAGCATGCAAGTCAACTGCCAACGGTCATGGGAAGACATCCATTGATACAAAGGCTTCTTGTGACTGGTTTCGGGGGCTGTTTGGATTCTCGGTGGTCGACTTATCATCTCAGGATCACATCATGCGCCTACTCTTTCGTCCAATGGACCCAGCTGGTCTGGGCTTCACGAGAATCATTTTCGGTACGTCACTGATAGGAGGTGTTTATGGGAGTCTCGTGCATAGTAAACTTGGAGGAATATGTTGCTTTTAGGAATAATATTGCCCCTGGGGAGATTTTTAATTTAACCACTCAGAAGCATTTCAACTTGTTTTAAGACAACTGTAGCAGAATTGTTTATAATAAGCATCTGATAATATTTCTCTCCAGAGATCCAATTAAATTCTGTAGATAGTAATAACTTGGAAGACATTCTATTAAACCTGATCCCATTGAAAGCAATTTTTGAATCTCAATTGTGATTTTACATTCAGCTTAAAAGTGTGTGTTTTTTCCACCACAATGTATGTAATACCATTTGGATGCTGCAATTTCAGAGTGTGAAGGGCATATCTGTCCTTCAGTTGTCAGTCAGATTTTGTATTGCACAATTAAAAAAGTATTTCTGCAAAAGGATCAACAATTGTCAGACATATTTATTAGCATGTGGTCATTAGCAACTTTGTATTTTGTTGCATTTTTTCTTCAGAGTTATTAGACTTTTGTTACAATAACTTTACAATTGTTGATATTTGTTAGACTTGTTGACTTGTTTGTAATATAAAATACATAGAATATGATTACTCCTTTTTTGAACAATTTACATTTAATGTTGATTTTATTGTGCATTAATCTGCAGAGGACAGGAAACAACACTGTCTCCTTTATTGTTGTGACTTTGAAAAAAATCACTGGCTCATATTTCAATTGTCAAGTTCTTCTTATGCTTGATCAAAGTCACCCTTGGTAAGTCAAAGTAACTCAGTGTAGACTGGTTTCAGATCTACTGATGCTTAATCACAATGTCAGTATAGTCACTCAGTGTAGACTGGATTCAGATCTACTGATACTTAATCACAATGTCAGTATAGTCACTCAGTGTAGACTGGTTTCAGATCTACGGATACTTAATCACAATGTCAGTATAGTCACTCAGTGTAGACTGATTTCAGATCTACTGATACTTGATCAGAATGTCAGTATAATCACTCTGTGTAGACTGGTTTCAGATCTGCTGATACTTAATCACAATGTCAGTGTAGGTCATAGGCACTCAGTGAAGACTAGTTTCACATCTACTGATACTTAATCACAATGTCAGTATAGTCACTCAGTGTATACTGGTTTCATATCTACTGATACTTAATCACAATGTCGGTATAGTCACATAGTATGGACTGGTTTCAGATCTACTGATACTTAATCACAATGTCATTATAGTAACTCAGTGTAGACTGGTTTTAGATCTACTGATACTTAATCACAATTTCAGTATAGTCACTCAGTGTGGACTGGTTTCAGATCTATTGATACTTAATCACAAGGTCAGTATAGTCACTCAGTGTAAACTGGTTTCATGTATGCTGATGCTTAATCACAATGTCAGTATAGTTACTCATAGTAAACTGGTTTCAGGTCTGCTGATGCTTGATCACAATGTCAGTATAGTCACTCAGTGTAAACTGGTTTCAGGTCTGCTGATGCTTAATCACAATGTCAGAATAGTTACTTAGTGTAAACTGGTTTCAGGTGCTTAATCACAATGTCAGTATAGTTACTCAGTGTAAACTGGTTTCAGGTCTGCTGATGCTTAATCACAATGTCAATATAGTCACTGAGTGTTAACTGATTTTAGGTCTGCTGATGCTTAATCACAATGTCAGTATAGTTACTCAGTGTAAACTGGTTTCAGGTCTGCTGATGCTTAATCACAATGTCAGTATAGCCACTCAGTGTATACTGGTTTCAGGTCTGCTGATGCTGGTAGACCTGTGGCAAGAGAGAGGACTACACGAGGCACTGGATGAATATGGAGATACCAGTCTATGTCGGTTTCCACTCTTCAACATTTGGCCTGTTTTACCCCTACAATGGATATACATTGTCTACTTTATAATGTTCTTAGGTGAGTGCTATTTTAAGGTGAAAATTTTGAATGCAGTTCAGATTTGTTGCAAATAAAAAATCAGTGTGATGCACAAAAAATTCATGTATTTCTGTTTTATACATTTTTAACATTACATTTGATTACTGTGGCCCATTGATGATTAAGGTCAAACATAATAAATACTGGCACTGGTCATTATTCTTTTAGGTTTTTAGTTGTTTGCAATATAACACCTTGCTATTTTATGTCGTGAATATGTTATTGTTTTATGTGTTCATATTTATATTGTCTTAATTTTAGTTAAATTCCATACTCCCAACAAACTTTTATAACAATATTTCATGTAAAATATACTTCATGTGTATGCATACTCTATTTTTTCACATTAACAACATACATGTAGGCATACTATATTTTGTAATTCTCATTTCGACTGAATGCCACTTTTGCCAACTTCTACCTGGGCCCCTCCCTCTGTTGCAGGTAAGTAGGGTATATTGATGTGTCTGTTTTATAGCCCCTCCCACCCCCCTGTTGCAGGTGAGGTGGGTGTAGTGCTGTTTAAAGGGACCTATTCATAGATTTTGGCATGTATTGAAGTTTGTCATAAAATTCGTTAAATTGATAAATGTTAACATTGGAACTACATAACTCCAGTAAACAACAAGAATACAACTAATGAAATAAAAATAAAGTAATCCTGTACTGGGCTTGAACCTTGACCATTGGAGTAAAAGTGTAGCACTTCTATCACTTGACCAACCATGCTCATACAGTGAGAGGTGTTTTTTTTAACCTTATATAAGCAATCACTGTAGTGTCACAAAATATAACGATAACAGCAGAACTCTCCAAAATTTTCAATCCTTTCACGATTGTAATGCTTTATAATTTTCAGGTTTTTTAGTCGGCAAAAGATGCATATACATGTAATGGATATTTTAGAGCATGGTAATTGTTCAGTATTTCTGTTTGCTTCCAAATATTATAACTTCAACCAAAGTTTGTGAATCTGAAACAATTTGTTTCAATTTTGTCAATTTACCAAAACGTAAAAGGTGCCTTTAATGACCCCTCCCCCTGTTGCAGATGAGGTGGTTATAGTGCCTGTCTGTTTTATTACCCTTACCAACATGTTGCAGGCGAGGTGGGTATAGTGCCGGTCTGTTTTATTACCCCTACCCACATGTTGCAGGCGAGGTGGGTATAGTGCTGGTCTATTTTATAACCCCTACCCACATGTTGCAGGCGAGGTGGGTATAGTGCTGGTCTATTTTATAACCCCTACCCACATGTTGCAGGTGAGGTGGGTATAGTGCTGGGTCTGTTCTACCGCGTGAGTTGCCTGATGTTTGTGGTGCCCTACTGGTACCTCTTTCTACTGGACAAGACCTCCTGGAACAACCACAGCTACCTGTATGGCCTGTGTGGAATCCTCCTGCTTGTTACTGACACCAACCATGTCTGGTGAGTGCTAGCCTTAGTTTGAACAAGGTCATATTAGGGGGAAAAAGGTCAAAATATAAGCCTTGTTCTTGAAAACTGGGCTTTATGCATGTGTGTAAGTGTTGTCCTAGATTAGCCTGTGCAGGTCAAGCAGGCTAATCAGGGATGACACTTTCCGCCTTGACTGGATTTGTGTTTAGAAGAGACTTTATGTAAACAATTCCAAAAATGCGCAAATTGTCATCCCTGATAAGCATGTGTAGACTGCAGAGGCTAATCTGGGATTATACTTTACACGCAATAAAAAGCCCCGTTTTCCCATAACCAAGCTCATATGAACAATGCATTGCTTGTCTGGGTTGTAGTTCGATCATTCATCTGGAAATTTTAATTAGCTACCACAAATCTGATGTTTCAAATCTGGAGACAGTATGTTGAAGGTAAGACCCTTGCCTGGTGGTTTAAGCTCAAGGTCACACTTTGAGTTAAAAAGTAAAATTTGGGCATGGTATAACCAAGCCATGCGAAAGACCAATATTGTATACAGGGCATGAGGTCCAATAGCTTTTAAAATATATGGGTACTCACCTAATTTTGCTGGACCTTGTTCGTCCTTAACCACTTTATCCTACGTCACGAAACAAGGTGCAATATATGACTGGTTCTAAGAAAAGCACTTACAGTTTGTTTTGTCATCAGCAAAGATAGCAAGTTTAACTGAATGGCCAAATAATTTTTGTTTTATTGTTAAACAATCTTATGGAAGTAAAATTACGATATACCAGTCTGTAATTTTACATATTCCTAGTTTTGTTTTCATTTTCAACCAAAACAAAGTTTTGCATATTGTTTTTTTGTGAGATGCGAGGACCGACAAATTGTGAAATAAAACTGGGCCTCAGGAAATTTTATCAGAAATGTCAGAGGTCCTACGTCCTTTGCATGGGTTGGAAAAACTTATCTTGACTGTAACTTAATCATTCTATTTCAATAGTTTGCCACAAATCGTACAAATCTCCCTTGTAGAAAGACATGTTCTTGATAATCAGCTCAAGCATGTGGCCAACACTGCTTCAAGTCTAAAACTTTTGATAAGTTGTTGCTTTCTATATTGATTGGTAAATGCACCTCACTGTAGGTATATCACTTCTCATACCTACATATGGGCCGTGCTCTGTTATAAAGAGGTTTATGTGCATAAAGTGTTGTCCTAGATTGGCCTGTGCAGTCCGCACAGGCTTATTTATCAGGGACAACACTTTCCGCTTTCATTATATTTTTTGTTTTAAAAAAGTCTCTTCTAAGCAAAAATCTTATTTAGGCTGAAAGTACCATTCCTGATTAGCCTGTGTGGACTGCACAGGCTAATCTGGGACAACACTACGCACATGCTTTAAACCCCCTTTTTAAGGAGCACAGTCCATATATTTGATTGATTCATGCTCCAGGACACACAATCCTATACTTCTGTCCTGTAGGTCAGTGGACGGTCTTCTGGATAGCAAGAAGAGAAATGCTCATATCCCACTGTGGAACTACGCAATATTTAGGTTCCAGGTAAAGTACAGATTTGGATTTAATTGTTTTCATGAATTGAAACAATATCAAACTATGTGGCTTTACTTATTTTCGTTTGTATGAAAGATAATCACTGCCAATATTTTCAGGGAGATAAATACTAAATTGAATGTGCACTTTCAGTTAATGAATATGTTCATGTGGTTTAATAACATAAATACAATATTTGAATCTAATATGTTACATATTTTCATCTGTGCAATTCTGATATGAAAGTTAATCTTATGTTTCAGATATTTGTCTTGTACTTTATTGCCGGTCTGAAGAAGTTAGATCCAGACTGGATATTGGGGTATTCCATGCACTACATTACTGGCCATTGGGTTTTCTCACCATTTAGGTATGTTCTGAGAGAAAACAATAATAAACATATAACTGTTTTCTGATGAATTTTGTTTAATCTGTGTTGATGCTAGAAAAAAAACTTCATTTACCTTTTGCTAGAAAAAAAAATTTAATTTACATTTGTTTTAACTAAATACATTTTCAGCTGGATTATTCGTTGAATAGTTCAAGTGATACTACTCACACAAATGTCGGCCTTGGCATCTGTGTCATGCTCTGGTAAAGATTATAAGCAACATTTCTGTTTCTGCTACAGGTATTTAATTGAAACCTCACAAATGTGTTTGGTATCATTTTGTGATGTCTTTGAGGTCCATAACTGTGACATGCAATTCAGCAGAATTATGCCCCTTTTTGTACTTAAAAAAATCAGGTTAACTTTACATGCGGATACTCGATATCACGATATTTACTACAGATATCAAAATAAAAGTAACTTATTTCGAGGTCTGACCATAGCCAACAACTATGACCAGCTGTTTCGTAGGATAATGCCTCCTTTTGTAGTTAGAAAAGTCTAGTTAATGTTTGTGTGTGGTTGAAATTCTGCTTAAAGTTTGCGTGTTACACGCACACATCTTTGTAACTACTTCAGATATTCTATTGACACTTTCAACATTTCTTGGGGATCATCATGCAAAGTCACAGTTTGAGTCTGATTAGCTAAACCTGCCAACAAGCAGAATGATGCCCCTTAATGGCACTTTTTATGTCCCCACTATAGTAGTGGGGGACATATTGTTTTTGCCCTGTCTGTTGGTCTGTTGGTTGGTTGGTTGGTCTGTTGGTTTGCAATAACTTTTGCAATATTGAAGATAGCAACTTGATATTTGGCATGCATATGTATCTCATGGAGCTGCACATTTTTAGTGGTGAAAGGTCGAGGTCAAGGTCATCCTTCAAGGTCAAAGGTCAAATATATGGGTCAAAATCGCTTATTTAATGTACACTTTTGCAATATTTCAATATTCAAGATAGCAACTTGATATTTGGCATGCATGTGTATCTCATGGAGCTGCACATTTTGAGTGGTGAAAGGTCAAGGTCATCCTTCAAGGTCAGAGGTCAAATATATGTGGCTGAAATCGCTCATTTTATGAGTACTTTTGCAATATTGAAGATAGCAACTTGATATTTGGCATGGATGTGAAGCTCATGGAGCTGCACATTTTGAGTGGTGAAAGGTCAAGGTCATCCTTCAAGGTCATATATATGGGTCAAAATTGCTCATGTAATGTCACTTCTGCAATATTGAAGCTAGCAATTTTATATTTGACATGCATGTGTATCTCATGGAGCTGCACATTTTGAGTGGTGAAGGGTCAAGGTCAAGGTCATCCTTCAAGGTCAAACGTCATATACGGGGACATAGTGTTTCACAAACACATCTTGTTGTATTTAGGAATTTTAGTCAACGCAAATTCAGGTGTACATTAATTTCTATCTGTAGCTGACATAATTGGTCAATGTCAATGTTGCTAAAGATTTATTGCAAGTTTGTGCGCTATTAAAGTACCAATAAATAAAAAGTTTGCCCTCAATGACCTCAGTAAGAAGGGAGATATTGTGCTGAAATTGTGTGTACATGTAGGACTAGGTTACAAGCTGATCTACGAAGGCATTACATTTGGGGCCAGTGGGGTCAAGGTAAATGTATCTGAAAATATGTAATGAGTGTCTTCTCTATAACTTAGGGATAAATGCTAAATAATGATACACTTTGTCTATGTATGGGTTGATTATGTGAAAACCAATTATTGTTTAAGAGTCAATAACCACTAAGTATCTGCCAAACTCACTGGAGCAAAACTTCATGAGAATGTTCATCTCTTGATACTGCATATGAAGTTTCACACTTCATGAGAATGTTCATCTCTTGATACTGCATATGAAGTTTCACACTTCATGAGAATGTTCATCTCTTGATACTGCATATGAAGTTTCACACTTCATGAGAATGTTCATCTCTTGATACTGCATATGAAGTTTCATAAAATTCAGATAATAACCGTAGACGTCACATTCAAAAGAAAATGTCATATAATTATTATAAATGAAAGGGCAGAAACTGTCTTCACATTTATTTGAAATTAACAATCTAAAAATATACCCATGTCCAGCTAAGAGGCCTATGACGTGATTTGGATCATTAGCGTCCTCAATCAAACATGGAAAGGAATTACAATTAAAGGCCAAATACTCTATTAAAAATCTGCATAACAAAAACACCTGACAATAATATGCATGCATGATCACCCTGAAGTAGAAAAAGTTTTGTTTGGTTTCAGGTTATTTCTTACTGATGGGCAAATGAGCGTTTTCATTATTCATCTTGGAGGTCTTTTTATTGACCTTTTCATTGGCTTCCTGTTATTCTTCGATCAGACGAGAAAGTATGCCATATTTGTTGGATCTTCATTTCATGGAATGAACAGTCAACTGTTCAGTATTGGTGAGTTGTTAATCACCTTTCTCAACATACTGTAATTAGTATTTGAATACATTATGTAAGCAAAATAAATAATTTAGGTTACTAATATTTAAATACACCTCAGATAATATAACTTTGTGCATTTAAAAAAATAAACATTTAAGTGTTTTAAGATTTAAATATAATGAATTGTGATTTAATGGGAGACAACTTGGGTTTGCTACATAAAAGGTTTATAGAAGTCAGTTATTTCCCATAGAATATGTGTGGAAAAAATGAACTGTTATGTTTATCCCTTGCTGAAATCAATAAACAAGTGGTTTGTGTACCTCCATCATACTATTCTGTACTCAACTTCTACATTTTGCATGCAATTTTTTGCATTCATTAAAAAGAATTAATGTCTTCAAGTGCAACAGGGCATATCGTCAAGGCTATGTTATTTATATGCCCTTGTTACGAATATAGCAATCGGACTGTCCGTCCTTCTGTCAGTCTGTCCATCAGGCATTATGTTTTCTGGAAGTTTTGTACGCAACACTTTCAGCTATTGCGCTGATTTTTGGTATGTGAGTCTATCTATATGACTGACAGATAAAGTGACAGTTGCGTTCTGGTCCATTGATTTTTGGTGAAGTTATGGGCCTTGAACTTGACAGTTTTCTTTAAAATAGCTGCTGTACATCTTCATTTTCAGAAGGGGACATTGTGTTTCACAAAAACAGGTCTTGTTTGAGGGATATATTTCCCTTTGTTTACAATTACCTAAATTAAGTGTGCAACTCATGCCACATTTTGCGTCTGATTGTTTTTAGTGAAACTGTAACAGAACTTTTGTCTGCAAGTGCTACAGGGAATATTATCAAGGTTATACTATTGTGTTAATTTCAAAGAATTACTGCCTTTTTGTTTAAAATTATGTATAAAACTTAAACAACATGTACAATTTGAACCAACTTTATTTAAAATGTTCAGCATTATTATCTCTTCAGCGCAAATTGTCAATTGTTTGCGATTTTTTATCTTTTTTCGAGTTCTTTGTTTGAAATTACAAAATGCCAGAGCCTTTTGATTTCAGTTGTGTTTATGTTATCAGTGACAGCTCCTTGTCAGTAATATAAATTGAGCTAAAAAAGTTGCTGTGTGTTTCAAGTTATTGCATTTTTAGTTGGTAGTTCAAAAAAAGGTTTGATGTGTTATACTTTCTTCCAGGTATGTTTCCGTTTGTTTGCCTGAGTACTCTCCCTTTGTTTTGTGACCCGGGCTGGCCCCGGTTAGTCATAGACCGGCTACCTGCTTGGATGACGACGCTTTTCAAACAGGAGTCAAGTTGTACAACTAATCCTCATTGTCTCTATCATAAAGAACATATCAAACCAGATGAAAAACAGGTAATGTCTTCTGGGCTGATATTATTTCACTCATATTTTATTGTAATCACACCATAGCAAAGGCATTATAGCAGTATAACCTTTTATCTGTTTTAATGCCCCTCTTGGAGAAGGTGACATATATAAGTCACACTGTACTTCTGAAGGTGAATGTGAACCTTTGTCTCAGCAATACATTTGCCAAATATTGATGGATTTTGGCACAGATGTCAACCACCATGAGACGATGTGTGACCTGAAGTAATCGTCTCCCTTCACCAAAGGTCAAGGCCACACATACAGATCAAAGGTCAAATTTGACAGTTTTTTACTCCTAACTCAGCCATTAGTTTGCCATGTATCAATTGATTTTTAAATAAATTACCATTAATGACGCCATCACAAATGCGCGTGTTGTGTGTGGTCTCCTTACATCAAATGTCAAAGACTCACTTAGAGGTCAAAAGTAAAAAAAAATCATTGAAAGACTTAAAAACTCGTGTCTCAGACATAACTTTGCCATGTTTTGATCGATTTTGAAATAACTTGGCACTAATGTCAACCATCATATGACATAGTGTCACATAAAACACATGTGTCCGTACCTCAAAGGCAAAGGTCATTCTTAGAGGTCAAAGGTCAAATTTAACCATAAAGCAGAATGTTTGGAACTGTTGAAGTGTTATATTCTTGTCTTAGCCACAACTTTGCCAAATATTGATAGAATTGGATATAAAATATTACAGATAACAACCATCACAAGACAATGTGTCAAATACAACACCCATCTCACTATGTTAAAGGTCAAAGACACACCTAAAGGTTAAAGATCCCATTACGACAAAATGGCTTGTTTTTGACTTCAGTAGAGTCTTGAATGAGGGGGAGTCTGTTCCCTATGGAGACATGCCCTGTTCATTTTGGATATTCATGTTTGGCATCAAGGCATCAATCTTCTACTTAATTGATAACCACTCTTACATAATTAAGTCTTGAAATTAGTTCTGCACTCAAAATGCTTTTTATTAAATTATTACTTGGAAATCACACTTAGTGTGAATTTTGATGCAGTTTCTGCCACGGTTTAATAATGCAATTCCTTTAAACCTACAGAATCAATAATATTGGATGTTTTATTTTTCTCCATTACAGCCAGGTGGACAGCTAGTTACTTCCTGTGATCCCCCACCCCACACCAAGGCACATGGTTACCACAAGGCAGCGGCCATGTTCTGTGTTGCCTATGTGTCCACTCAGTGTTTCTTGCCGTACTCACATTTCATTACACAGGTACGCATTCTAGGGTAAATGGTAAATGCTTTAATGCTTTGTTTAAATTTAATGAAATATTCAATGTATTATTAACTAGTTTGAAGTTTAACCTACACAGGTGCCTCATTAAGTACTAACCATGCTATTTTGATTTAAATATTTATGCCCCCCTTCGAAGAAGAGGGGGTATATTGCTTTGCTCATGTCGGTCGGTCGGTAGGTCGGTCCGTCGGTCGGTCCGTCCGTCCACCAGGTGGTTTCCGAATGATAACTCAAGAACGCTTGGGGCTAGGATCATGAAACTTTATAGGTACATTGATCATGACTCGCAGATGACCCCTATTGATTTTGAGGTCACTAGGTCAAAGGTCAAGGTCACAGGTGAAGGTGAAGGTCACAGTTACTGGAAATAGGCATTTTTAACCAGGTTTTCTGAAGGAAAAAACTGGTTATTAGATTGGCGAATGCGGGAGGGCTGGCTGGCGGGCTGGCGGGCGGGCGGAACAAGCTTGTCCGGGCCCTAACTATGTTGTTCATTGTCAGATTTTAAAATCATTTGGCACATTTGTTCACCATCATTGAACGGTGTGTCGCGCGAAATAATTACGTCGATATCTCCAAGGTCAAGGTCACACTTTGAGTTCAAAGGTCAAAAATGGCCATAAATGAGCTTGTCCTGGCCATAACTATGTCATTCATTGTGAGATTTTAAAATCATTTGGCACATTTGTTCACCATCATGGGACGGTGTGTCGCACGAAAGAATCACGTCAATATCTCCAATGTCAAGGTCGCCACGACTAAAAATAGATTTTTTTTTAAAACAAACTTACAAAGGGGGTTAATTTTGTTTGTTCATTTCAAAAGTTGAGTTTGAGTTTTCTCCCTTTATCAGATTTTTTTTTCACAATGAAAACCTGGTTTTGTGACAATTTTGTCCCTTGTAAGGATTTAGCATGGTTCAAACAAGGGAAACAACTACCGTTTATGCATGTTCTTTTTATAACAGCATTTGCCTCCCTTGAATTCATTTAAAATCTCATTTTACAGCAGAGATTCCAAATCTGACCTGTAAATGAGCCCCATATTTACTGCCAGTGCGAGGTTACCTTTTCCCATTTGATCATTCTTAAGTACTGTTATTGTAATGCTACTGCTACTACTACTTCTACTACTACTACTACTTCTACTACTACTTCTACCACCACCACCACCACCACCACCACCACCACCACCACCACCACCACCACCACCACCACCACCACCACCACCACCGCCGTTGACAAAAAAAACGTATTCACACAATGGCTGCTACTACAACTTATAGCCCATATAGGGGGGCATGCATGTTTTACAAACAGCCCTTGTTATTAAATGATCTAAAATGTTAATCAGGTAGGATACTTTCTGCTTTTATGGTAATTTTTGTTGAAAGGTAGTGAAAAACCAGTTAAGGCTGAAATTGTCATCCTTGATTAGTCTGTGAAAACTGTAGAGGCTGTTCTGGGAAGACACTTGAGGCACATGCATTAAAAGCCCTGTTCTCAAAGGACAGCTCATATCCCTCTGCATGTGTCTGTTATTACATAAGCTACAAACACAAGGTCCATATTTCTACATGTATCTGTAATTTCCCCAGAATGTATCTGGTATTTCTCCGACATGTTCTGTTCAGTCTCCTCCATGTACCTGTTCCTCCCAGGGCTATAACCACTGGGCCCAGGGTCTGTATGGCTACTCCTGGGACATGATGGTCCACTCGTGGAAACTCCAGCATATCAAGATCACCTACATTGATAAACTCACTCGAGAGGAGGGCTATCTAAATCCAAAGGTTTGTATGTTGATGGTCACATTGGCTGGGACTCAAATGATGGCCTTGTATAATATCATACCACTATATTAATATCTGTCTGATATATAATGCTGCCTGATATATTTGTTATCATGTCAACAGGAAGTTCTTTTATCAATCTCTGTTTGAAGGTAGGTCATATTACTCAAAATAAACTATAAAGTCATTATTTTGGGTAAAATGGAATCAGATTAAAGAAACAAACAAAGTTTATGGATGTAATATATTGTTGCCACTAAAAGCAACACAAAAGAGCAAAAACATATTTTAAAAATATGCTCATGATGTCATTATTAACACTTCATGCAAGCTACGCACATGCATTATTGAATGGGGACATAGAGGTATTAACAACAGAAAAACAGGTTACTGTGCTATCTTTGTGTAATATATCAGGCTTGGCACTTATCATACAATAGCTTGGCAAGAATTGTAGTTCTTTTGTGTTTAGCCTCCCCAATTATATTATCCAACGTTAGAGCAGTAACCCCTTGGATATAGAACAAAAATCCAGTTCAGGCAGAAAGCGTCGTCCCTGATTGGTCACAATATACCAAAAGATTTCCTTAACAAATTCAATGTAAAACCAACAACTTCAACGAAAAATAAAGTCAAAATTTTGCGCGTAGACACCCTCATAACCTACCTTTTCACAAAGAGCATTCCAAGCCGAATTGATTTAAACTGTAAAAAAGATAGGTCATGTGGTATGTAAGAAAGAACTCGACGCGAATCAACGGTTACTGTTTTAAGGCCATCTTTCTACTGGCCTTAATCCAGTTGATGATGGTTTCCCACCATCTGTCAAAGTCTTATGTAGTCTCCAACCTAAAAGCAAAAAACTGAACTTGTAGTATACAACAATGTTTTCCCTACCACATGCACACAGAAATATTAAAAAATAAAGTCATGGCAAGTGCCCATAGAGAGAATTGTGTCTTCAAATAAATGACGTTCCATTTTTAGCTCACCTGAGCACAACGTGCTTATGGTGAGCTTTTGTGATCGCCTTTTGTCCGTCGTCTGTCGTGCGTCGTCAACATTTTGCCTTGTGAACACTCTAGGAGCCACATTTATTGTCCGATCTTCATGACACTTTGTCAGAACATTTGTCCCATTGATAGCTCGACTGAGTTTGAAACTGGGTCATGCTGGGTAAAAAACCATGTCACTAGGTCAAAAAAAAGAAAAACCTTGTAAACACTGTAGAAGTCACATTTGATGCCCTATCTTCGTGTAACTTTGTCAAAATGTTTGTCTAAATGATATGTTGTTTGAGTTCAAAAATGGTTCCGATCCGTTAAAAAACATGGCCGCCAGGGGGGGCGGGGCAGTATTCCTTATATGGCTATATAGAAATCTTGTGAACACTAGAAGTCACAATTTTTGCCCAATCATCATGAAACTTGGTCAAAACATTGGTTTCATTGATATCTCGGACGAGTTAGAAAATGGTCCAGATCGGTGAAAAAACATGGCCACCAGGGGGGCGGGGCAGTTTTCTCTATATTTATACTGTGAAAACATGTGAACACTCTAGAAGTCACATTTTTGGTCCAATCTTCATTAAATTTGGTCAGAACGTGTGTTTTCTGGATATGACAGTTGAGTTCGAAAATGGTCCAGATCGATGGAAAAACATGGCCATCAGGGGGTGGGGCAGTTTTCTCTATATGCATATAGTGAAAACATGTGAACAGTCTAGTTGTGATAAGTCAAAATGTTTAAGAAAGATAACCTGTACATACTTTCAAATAGTTAACTAATAGTTAACTCCCTTGTATAAACCTGGGACTTCTTTCATAAAATGTGGTGTACATAAAGACAGTAGTTTGCATGCAATTTAATAAACCTATGTCATAAAATAACTGTACATTAACTAATGCACTGTAGAGCCTTATCTTTGATCTTTACTGATAAGCCAAGTAACCTACTGTGTTATGGTGTATTTAGCAGACTACTGTGCTATGAAACTGTTTCCATGGCAACCTTGTTATTTGCCATTTTCTAAATTAGAAAGACTCTTTTGATTGAAATAACTTTTGTAAATTCTTCTTATTTTTTACATTTGAGTCACTGGAGTTTTCCACTCTCCATAAATTGTGTTCTTTAGATTAAGTTAGACTTATTTTATAAACTTAATTTTTTGAAGCAACTTCTAGACTAACAGTAACTAATATTTATATCAGTTTTTTTTACAGATTGTGAACTTCTTTTTACATTCATTATGGTATTTGCTGTATTTGTTCAATTTTAATGATGCATAGATTCTTTAGACTAAAGTTAGTTATTTTCATTAAAGCTGCTTTGGTTTTCACTTATAGATTAATTCTTTGAGTGTATTCAGGCGTATCTGACTGGACGCCTTTAGTAATTACAACCAGTAAGTGTGTTAGAAATAAGCGTTCTTTAATTAGACTCGATAAATATTTCCGTATTACATAAGTGCTCACAAAGTTACATAACTCGTAACCGTCCTGTGACCGGTTCACTTGCGTAAGCGAACGAGACTGCACTACCACAGTTGTTTATAGGAAAACATTGTGAATACTTTTAGTCACATTTTTAGTTCAATCTGAATGACACTTGCTGATCTTCACACATGGTGACAATCTTTATGAGCATAATATTTTTTGCTCATTGTGAACTTTTGTGATCACCTTTTGTCAATTGTCTGTCTTCGGTTGTGCGTCATGAATATTTGCCTTGTTAACATGGTAGAGGCCACATTTATTGTTGGATGTTCATGAAACTTTGTCAGAAAATTTGTCCCAATAATATCTTGAACGAGTTCAAAAATGGTTCCAGTCTGTTGAAAAACATTTCCGCCATGGGACCATTTGTTGTTCATTCTTCATGAAACTTGGTTAGAACATTTGTTCTATTGATATCTTGGGCTGCAAAGAACAGGTCATTTCTTTTTATCTCAGGTGAGCGACTTTGGGCCTTTCAGGCCGTCTTGTTTAGAGGATATAGCATTGAACTCCAAAAGTATATAATACACTGAAACCTGATTAACCTGTGCAGACTTGCACAGGCTGATCTGGAATGACACTTTACGCACATGCATTAAACCCCATTTTCCTGTGCAGGTGTGGACACTGGGTGCCCGTTGGAGCTCCCATGCAGACATGATCAAGCAGTACGCTGCCTGCGTGGAGGAGAGACTGGCCGGCTACAACGTAACAGACATAGAGCTGCACATGGACGTCTGGCGTGCACTCAATGGACGCTTCCAGCAAAGGTTCGCTTGTTTGTTTTTGTAAGGAACAATTTTATCAAATGCACAATGATAAATCAGTATGTTTTCTTAAGAATATATATTAAATGGATTTTGTAAGTGATAAGCAAGAAAGTAAATGCACATCGATAACCCAGTTGAACTTCAATGTTAACTTTGAAATTTATTGTAAAAACAGTATGCATGGTTTGTAATACATGGTATCATTGTTCATATGACAGCCATGATGGCAATCAGTCTACTTTGCTGATAATGCTGATAGGAGTCAGTGGTATGGTGGATATTATGTTTGCCTAGAGATCAGGTGGTCCCAGGTTTGATGTCCATTCCGGGAGCTTTCTTGAGATCTTTAAAAAAGAATAGTTCTGATTAAAAAATGTTTTGATAAGCATTAGGATTTCAATAGAGCTTACAGAGATAGGTTGAACCTTACCTAGCTAATACTGATAAACCTGTTGACTTTCAAACCATATTTAAGCATATGAGCTTGCTCTGGGAAAATGGGGCTTAATGCATATGGGTGCTTATCAGTGACGACACTCTCTTCCTTAACTGGATTTACATTAAGAAGAGACTTCATTTAAACAAAATCTTTTTAAGCTGTAACTGTTGTCCCTATTAGCCTGTGCTGACTGCATAGTGTAACTGTTGTCCCTATTAGCCTGTGCTGACTGCATAGTGTAACTGTTGTCCCTATTAGCCTGTGCTGACTGCATAGTGTAACTGTTGTCCCTATTAGCCTGTGCTGACTGCATAGTGTAACTGTTGTCCCTATTAGCCTGTGCTGACTGCATAGTGTAACTGTTGTCCCTATTAGCCTGTGCTGACTGCATAGTGTAACTGTTGTCCCTATTAGCCTGTGCTGACTGCATAGTGTAACTGTTGTCCCTATTAGCCTGTGCTGACTGCATAGTGTAACTGTTGTCCCTATTAGCCTGTGCTGACTGCATAGGCTAGTCTGGGATGATACTTTATGCACATGCATTAAACCCGGTCTTCCCAGAATAATGCTTTTATATAATGGTTGTATACATTTGTAGGGCTGTGGACCCTCGTGTGGACCTGATAGTAGCCCCATGGAACCCTTTCCAGCTGACCCCTTGGTTGTTTCCCCTGCTGGTGGACCTTTCAGACTGGCGGGGGAAGTTAGTGGAAATTGAGCGTGACATATTTCAGCAAGATAGTGATACTGACGTGGTGTTTGTGGCGGACTTTCCAGGTATACTAATGAGACTGACGTGGTGTTTGTGGCGGACTTTCCAGGTATACTAGTGATACTGACGTGGTGTTTGTGGCGGACTTTCCAGGTATACTAATGATACTGACGTGGTGTTTGTGGCGGACTTTCCAGGTATACTCATGATACTGACGTGGTGTTTGTGGCGGACTTTCCAGGTATACTAGTGATACTGACGTGGTGTTTGTGGCGGACTTTCCAGGTATACTAGTGATACTGACGTGGTGTTTGTGGCGGACTTTCCAGGTTTACTAGTGATACTGACGTGGTGTTTGTGGCGGACTTTCCAGGTATACTAGTGATACTGACGTGGTGTTTGTGGCGGACTTTCCAGGTATACTAGTGATACTGACGTGGTGTTTGTGGCGGACTTTCAAGGTATACTAGTGATACTGACGTGGTGTTTGTGGCGGACTTTCCAGGTATACTAGTGATACTGACGTGGTGTTTGTGGCGGACTTTCCAGGTATACTAGTGATACTGACGTGGTGTTTGTGGCGGACTTTCCAGGTATACTAGTGATACTGACGTGGTGTTTGTGGCGGACTTTCCAGGTATACTAGTGATACTGACGTGGTGTTTGTGGCGGACTTTCCAGGTATACTAGTGATACTGACGTGGTGTTTGTGGCGGACTTTCCAGGTACACTAGTGATACTGACGTGGTGTTTGTGGCGGACTTTCCAGGTATACTAGTGATACTGACGTGGTGTTTGTGGCGGACTTTCCAGGTATACTAGTGATACTGACGTGGTGTTTGTGGCGGACTTTCAAGGTATACTAGTGATACTGACGTGGTGTTTGTGGCGGACTTTCCAGGTATACTAGTGATACTGACGTGTTTGTGGCGGACTTTCCAGGTACACTAGTGATACTGACGTGGTGTTTGTGGCGGACTTTCCAGGTATACTAGTGATACTGACGTGGTGTTTGTGGCGGACTTTCCAGGTATACTAGTGATACTGACGTGGTGTTTGTGGCGGACTTTCCAGGTATACTAGTGATACTGACGTGGTGTTTGTGGCGGACTTTCCAGGTATACTAGTGATACTGACGTGGTGTTTGTGGCGGACTTTCCAGGTATACTAATGATACTCAATATGTGCTGTGTTTTAAATGTAACATAATGAAGTTTTCAATTTGTTGGTTTCTTTTTGATGTTCAATAATCCAAAAAGTAAGTATTACATTTGTGTGTAACACAAACACCCCTTGCCTTAAATGGTTGATTCTTGATTCTAACATAGTTTTTTTTATTACCATGACCAATCATTGAAGAAATGGTTCGTTGCTCGGATATGATATTTTACCGCCTTGTCTAGCATTAACATTCCTTGTTCAAAACCTTTATACCTGAAAAAACATCCTTGCTCTGAATCTTTTTAAGAGAAAAGACTAAATAAATAAAAATTGACTCATCTAAGCGGGTGACTTGGTCCACAGGCCTCTACTTGGAGAATTATGTGCAACCTGAGCTTGGGAACACCAGTGTGACAGTGCTGCATGGTCGAGTGGTCGTGGAGCTGGTGGACCAGGCGCGCAACTACACGCTGCAGGTCGGGGAGAAAATGCAGGTACACAAGATTGTTGTGTTCTCTCTTGGCATTGTCAGCACATGCAGGTTCAATTGTGTTGTGTTCTGAGAAAACTGGGCATAATGCATCTACCTAAAGTGTGTCCCAGATAAGCATGTGCAGTCCGCACAGGCTAATCAGGGACGACACTTTCCGCTTTTATGGTATTTTTCGTTTAAAAAGAAGTCTCTTCTACACAAAATTCAGTTAAGGCGGAAAGTGTAGTCCCTGATTAGCCTGTGTGGACTACACTAATCTGGGACGACACTTTAGCACATGCATTATACCCAGTTTTCTTAGAGCGCGGCTCAATTTACTATAACAGTCACCATGTGAATAATTGATAAAAAGGCAGGCAAAAACAAAGGTTCAGTTCGCTTTGTGAATTATAAGAAATTGCTGGTATTTGAGACTGCTTGTTATCGAATTACCAGAGTCTTAGAGTTTAGCAAGTAAATAACAAGGTTACGCGGGTATTTTGGTTTAATGAATTGTGATTTAACTATAAATTAAATGTATTGCTGTTTTCTTTAACAAAATGCAGACACACTTGCAGACATGCAATCATCCAAACATGTCTTTGTTAATCCTTCAAAGGCTATCAGTGGACATCTTCTTAAACAGTTTGTCACTAAGAAAAAAATAGATCCAAGGTTTCTGTTACAATCTAATGTCATGTATGACATGAATTTTAGACTTACAGTGGAAACTATTCTTAATTTAGCATGAAACATGACATAAGCTTGCCATCTGCATATTCTTGTAGGTCGTCTATCCCTAGACTTTGTCTAACCTTTAATGATGTTTCCCATGGAAGAATGTTCATATCAGACAAACTTTCAGTCTTAAGAATGTGTCTCCATTGAGCAGTTGCAAGGTCATGGTCACGCTTAAAACTACTTTTAACTGTCACAGTGGTTTTTATGATTAAGAAGATTTAAGAGGGATTTTATATCTAAATAAATTAAAAGAAAATACTTATCTATAATATATATATATATATATAATCCTACATTCAACATTTTAATTTATCTTCACAAGTCAAGGATATCAAATGTTGCATATAACAAGCATAGTTTGCAATGCCATGTTTCTAATTTCATACAGACATTCCAGTGTTGCATACATGTTTGCATAGTAGGCATATTATTATACCCCCACAAACGAAGTTTAGAGGGGTATATAAGAGTGAACTTGTCTGTTGGTCTGTATTAAGTGTCCGCTCTCTAATTCAAGTTTTTTAGATCTATATCCAATCTTCACCGAACTTGGTCAGATGTTGTGTCTAGATGAATATGGGTCATGCCGGGTCAAAAATTAGGTCACAGGGTCACTTAGTGCGCTTTAAACATTGAGCATGGTATCCGCTCTCTAATTCAAGTAGTTTTCATCCGAGCTTCAACAAACTGGGCCAGAAGTTGTATCTTGAAGATGTCTAGGCCAAGATAAAACATGGGTTATGGCAGGTCAAAAACTAGGTCAGGGGGTCACTTAGTGAGTTTTTAACATTGAGCATTGTGTCTGCTCTCTTATTCAAGTATGTGTCATCCGATCTTCACCACACTTGGTCAGATGTTGTATCTAGATGATGTCTAGGTAAAGTTTGAATATGGGTCATGCCAGGCCAAAAACTAGGTCACGGGGTCACTTAGTTCGTTTTTAGCTCATCTATTTATTTTTTTTAAATTATGGGCTATTGTCATTACCTTGGCGTCGGCGTCCGGTTAAGTTTTGCGTTTAGGTACACTTTTCTCATACAGTATCAATGCTATTGCATTCAAACTTGGTACACTGACTTACTATCATGAGTAGACTGGGCAGGCAAAGTTAGATAATTCTGGCTTGCATTTTGACAGAATTATGTGCCATTTTTATACTAAGAAAATTGAAAATTTTGGTTAAATTTTGTGTTTAGGTCCATTTTATTCCTCAAGTATCAAAGCTATTGCTTTCATACTTGCAACACTTACTAACTATCATAAGGGGACTGTGCAGGCAAGGTTATGTAACTCTGACTGGCATTTTGACAGAATTATGTGCCCTTTTTATACTTAGAAAATTGAAAATTTGGTTAAGTTTTATGTTTAGGTCCATTTTATTCCTAAAGTATCGAAGCCATTGCTTTCATACTTGCAACACTTACTAACTATCGTTAGGGGACTGTGCAGGCAAAGTTATGTAACTCTGACTGGCATTTTGACGGAATTATGTGCCCTTTTTATACTTAAAAAATTGAAAATTTGGTTAAGTTTTGTGTTTAGGTCCACTTTTTTCCTAAAGTATCAAAGCCATTGCTTTCATACTTGCAACACTTACTAACTATCGTAAGGGGACTGTGCAGGCAAAGTTACGTAACTCTGACTGGCATTTTGACGGAATTATGGGCCCTTTATACTTGAAAATTTGGTTAAGTTTTGTGTTTTGGTCCACTTTACCCCTAAAGTATCATAGATATTGCTTTCATACTTGGAACACTCGCAAACTATCTTAAGGGGACAGTAAAGGACAAGTTGCGTAACTCTGGTTGTCGTTTTTACGGAATTATGGCCCTTTTTTTTTACTTAGTCACTTTGAATATATGGTTACATTTTGTGTTTAGATCCACTTTACTTCTAAAGTATCAAGGCTATTGCTTTTAAACTTTAAATACTTTCATGCTATCATGAGGGTACTGTACCTGGCAAGTTGAATTTTACCTTGACCTTTGAATGACCTTGACTTTCATGGTCAAATTATTAAATTTTGCTAAAATTGCCATAACTTCTTTATTTATGATTCGATTCGATTGATACTTTAACAAAACAACTCTTACCTGACATACCACAATTGACTCCGTCCAAACCATCCCCCCCCCCCTCCCCCGAATCCCCCCCCATTATTTTTAATTTTATTAAAGATAATCTAATAAATGACCACCACACTCTCACACTATATCACACTATACCCACCCACCCCCACCTTAAAAAAAAATTTGTTTATGCCCCTGGTAGGGTGGCATATAGCAGTTGAACTGTCCGTCAGTATGTCAGTCAGTCTGTCCGAAAAAAACTTTAAAATTGGCCATAACTTTTTCACTTTTTAAGATAGCAACTTGATATTTGGTATGCATGTGTATCTCATGGAGCTGCACATTTTGTGTGGTGAAAGGTCAAGATCATCCTTCAAGGTCAAATGTCAAATTTATGGTGTCTGTCCGTCCGAAAACTTTTACATTGGCCATAACTTTTTCAATATTGAAGATAGCAACTTGATATTTGGCATGCATGTGTATCTCATGGAGCTGAACATTTTGAGTGGTGAAAGGTGAAGGTGAAGGTCATCCTTCAAGGTCAAATGTCAAATATATGGCGTCTGTCTGTCCGAAAACTTTAACATTGGCCATAATTTTTTTAATTTTGAATATAGCAACTTGATATTTGGCATGCATGTGTATCTCATGAAGCTGCACATTTTGAGTGGTGGAAGTTCAAAGTCAAGGTCATCCTTCAAGGTCATCCTTCAAGGTAAAAAAAAAAATAATAATTCATAGCGGCGTTCTCATGAAGCTGCACATTTTGAATGGTGGAAGTTCAAGGTCATCCTTCAAGATCAAGGTCATTCTTCAAGGTCAAGGTCATCCTTCAAGGTCAAAGGTCAAAAAAAATAATTTCAAAGCGGCGTTATCATGAAGCTGCACATTTTGAGTGGTGGAAGTTCAAGGTCAAGGTCATCCTTCAAGGTCAAGGTCATCCTTCAAGGTCAAAGGTCAAAAAAATAATATTTCAAAGCGGCCTTTTCATAAAGCTGCACATTTTTAGTGGTGGAAGTTCAAGGTCAAGGTCATCCTTTAAGGTCAAAGGTAAAAAAAACAACATTTTTTTTTAAGCAACACAATAGGGGGCATTGTGTTTCTGACAAACACATCACTTGTTTTTTTTCAAACATGGTTTAAAAAACACAAATATTTATTCTTATTATTTTATTTTTGAAATACCATCCAACCATCCACCCAAGAATCCCCCTCCCAAAAAAAAAATTTTTTTTTGCATTTTTTTTGCATTTTTGGAAGATAATGTAATAAATGACCACACCCCCACACTAAACACCCCTCTCCACTTCACCCCTCCCTCCTTTGTGATTGAAATTGAGATAGGTCCCTACACCTTTAAAAAGAAAAATAGATGAGCGGTCTGCATTGTTTATCATTAAGCATGGTGTCCGCTCTCTAATATAAGTAGTTTTCATCAGATATTCACCAAATTTGGTCAGAAGTTTGGTCAGAAGTTTTATCTAGATGATCTTAAGGCCAAATTCAAACATGGGCCATGCCAGATCAAAAACTATGTCACTGGGTCACTTTTTAATAGTACGTTTTACACATTCAGCATGGTGTCCGTTCTCTAATTCAAGTAGTTTTCATCCGATTTTCACCGCACTTGGTCAGAAGTTGTATCTAGATGATGTGTAGGTTAAGTTCGAACATGGGCCATGCCGGGTCAAAAACAAGGTCACAGGGTCACTTATTGTGTTTTAAACATTGGGCATGCAAAATATTCTATGTCAATGCAGCATGTGGGGGTATTTGTTACATCTGTGACAAAGCTCTAGTTATTTGTTATTTTCTTTTGAAAAAAAATCAAACAAATAAATTACGTGGTTTCAGTAAAACTACGAGGGATTGACATTCAAGGGGTAGATGTGCTAGAGTATGTGGCATGGAAATATTTTTATATTATGAAATCTCGAAGATGTGAACAACAGAAAATATGTATAGCACATGGGCTTATAGGTGGTCTTTATTGAGTGGTATTTATAGAACATTGGATTATAGGTGGTAATTATTGAATGGTAGAACATTGGAGTATAGGTGGTAATTATTGAAGGGTATTTATAGAACATTGGAGTATTATCAGTATAAGTGGTAATTATCGAACGGTATTTATAAAATATGGCAGTATAGGTGGTAATTATTAGAAGGTTGTTGCTCTATTAAATGCTGAATCTGTGTTACAGTGTTGATGGCCTCTTTGAGGGTACTGGACATGCTCCTATTTAGTCTTTTCCAAAGTTGTATAAGATTTTATATATTCCAAGTGCTTTCTTTTTAATCCCCCATAGCCCATCCCCACGACAAAATATAGAAGGGCATACCGGATTCACTATGAATGTCAGTCTGATGCAGTTTACACTAGCTTGTAGTACACAGAATCTTGCCAATAACACAATCTTGCCGTTTACACAATCTTGCCATATACACAATCTTGCTGTTTACACAATCTTAACATCTACATAATTTTGTATACAATCTTGTCAGAAAAAGTTCTTTTGTTCAACAAAAATGAAATCTTTAATGCATCGTTCCTACAACGTGCTCATGGTGAGCTTTTGTGATCGCTTTTGTCCGTCGTCCGTTGTGCGGCCTCAACTTTCGCCTTGTTAACTCTCTAGAGGCCACATTTATTGTCCAATCTTCATGAAATATGGTCAGAAGATTGGTCTCAATGATGTCTTGAATGAGTTCGAAAATGGTTACGTTTGCTTGAAAAACATGGCTGCCAAGGGGCAGGGCATTTTTCCTTATATGGCTATATATAGCTATAGTAAAATCTTGTTAACACTCTAGAGGCCACATTTATTGTCTGATCTTCATGAAACATGGTCAGAAGATTCATCGCAATAATATCTTGGACGAGTTCGAAAATTATGCCGGTTGGTTGAAAAACATGGCCGCCAGGGGGCAGGGCATTTTTCCTTAAATGGCTATTGTAAAACCTTGTTAACTCTATATCTAGAGGCCACATTTGTTGTCCAATCTTCATGAAATTTGGTCAGAATGTTGGTCTCCATAATATCTTGGATGAGTTCGAAAATGGTTACGTTTACTTGAAAAACATGGCTTCCAAGGGGCAGGGCATTTTTCCTTATATGGCTATATATGGCTATAGTAAAATCTTGTTAACACTCTAGAGGCCCCATTTATTGTCTGATCTTCATGAAACTTGGTCAGAAGATTCATCCCAATAATATCTTGGAAGAGTTAGAAAATGATGCCGGTTTGTTGAAAAACATGGCCGCCAGGGGGCGGGGCATTTTTCCTTAAATGGCTATAGTAAAACCTTGTTAACACACTAGAGGCCACATTTATTGTCCAATCTTGATGAAATATGGTCAGAAGATTTGTCTTATTGATATCTTGGATGAGTTCGAAAATGGTAACGTTTGCTTGAAAAACATGGCCGTCAAGGGGCGGGGCATTTTTCCTTATATGGCCATATAAGGATATAGTAAAATCTTGTTAACACTCTAGAGGCCACATTTATAGTCCGATCTTCATGAAACTGGGTCAGAACATTCATCCCAATAATATCTTGGAGGAGGTCAAAAATGATGCCGGTTGGTTGAAAAACATGGCCACCATGGAGCGGGGCATTTTTCCTTATATGGCTATATTAAAACCTTATAAACACTCTAGAGGTTACATTTATTTTCCGATCATCATGAAACTTGGTCAGAAGATTTGTCCCAATGATATCTTGGATGAGTACGAAAATGGTTGTGGTTGCTTTAAAAACATGGCCACCAGAGCGGGGCATTTTTCCTTATATGGCTACATGTATATATATGGTAAAACCTTGTTAACACTCTAGAGGCCACATTTATTGTCCAATCTTCATGAAATTTGGCCAGAAGATTGGTCTCCATGATATCTTGGATGAGTTTGAAAATAATTATGTTTGCTTGTAAAAAATGGCTTTCTTTGGGCGGGGAATTTTTCCTTATATGGCTATAGTAAAATCTTGTTAACACTCTAGAGGCCACATTTACTGTCCGATCTTCATGAAACTTGGTCAGAAGATTCATCCCAATAATATCTTGGACAAGTTCAAAAATGATGTCGGTTGGTTGAAAAACATGGCTGCCAGGGGGCGGGGCATTTTTCCTTATATGGCTATAGTAAAACCTTGTTAACACTCTAGAGGCCACATTTATTTTCCGATCTTCATGAAATTTGGTTAGAAGATTTGTACCAATAATATCTTGTTATCTCAGGTGAGCGACGTTGGGCCTTTCAGGCCCTCTTGTTTAATGTTGTGCTCTATTCAAGTTAATTATCCAACATCAAATTGCTAAAGTTTTACCTCTGTTAAAACTTGGAATTTATAGCCCGTTTTGTGCAAAAATGGGTCAAATGCCACATTTAGCTAACATAGATCCAGTTCAGAGTGTGCAATGTTATTATGTATTATATGACATGTACTTCCAGCTGCCACCCAATGAGTTCCACAACATCCACACGGTCTCCGAGTCCCCTTCCTGCTACATGTACATCTTCGTGAACACCACGGAGGTGGGCCTCAAGCACATGGTAGACAAGTATGAGCAGATCATGAACGGGACCTTTACAGGAACTGGTACTTGTAGCTTTAGGTTATGCAATATATATGAACCTTGATATGGGAAAAGGAGGCTTAATGCATGCACGTAAAGTTTCGTCCCTTATTAGCCTTTGCAGTCTGCAGTTGCTAATCATGGACAATACTCTGCTTTTATGGAATTTTTCTTTTAAATAAAAACTACTGAAACAAACAAAAAAACAGGAAAGTGTTGCCCCTGATAAGTGGGTGCATACTGCACAGGCTAATCTTGAAGAACACTTTAAGCACATGCATCAAGAGTCTTTTTCCCCTAGACAGGCTCATATGTTTTTTATTGAATCTATAACTGAAATTTACACAGGGATATCAATCATATAGATCACTTGCACTTCTGCACTGTGCTGTGTTACTATAGCACAGTCCTCGTGTAGCATCCTTTTTTAAGATTGGAAACATTTCAGGTTTCATGTTTCAAAGAAATACAAGGATGCAAACTGATATATTGTGTTAAAAGCCCTGTAAAATAGGATTAAATTAATGTGTAGATCCCATCAGATTGTCTCTTCTTCGTTTAGAGAGCCTCATCAGGCAGTTAGATTAGGTTTGTCAGTATACCAGGTACACATGTATTATACATATATACACATGGAGGCACAAGTATTCTTTTGTTACCAAGATTTGAAATGTCGTACAATCACCGTTATTCATGTATTTTTACAAAGAATACAATCACCAAGACTGTAATTTCTTTGCATCTTTTTATATATAAAAAAACAATCAATAAAACTGTAATTTATTAGTACATGTATGCTTGTTACATAGAAATAATCACTAAAACTTAAATGTATTAATATGCTTCATTTAAACTTTAATTTATAAGTATGCTTGTTGCATAGACAAAAATTACTCAAAGAGATTGGGGCTTACTTGATCCTTACTTTGTTCATGTATGAAACAGACAAAGAAGTCCAGCGTGTGAAACACGAGATCGAGCTTGGCAAGCATCGAGTGAAGTATCAGCAGTTCATGACAGAGCGTCAACGCACCCAGGAGGAGTTTACCATGCCCGTGTCTCAGAGGTGGTCCCAGTTCTGGGGGGCCAAATGGACCATGTTTTATGAAAGGCAAGATAATGGGAATGTTAAGGTTAAATTTAACTGTTTTTTCATATATATTTATAATTTATATTAAAGGCAGCAGAGTAAATTGTGACTGATTTTTATGTCCCCCACCCACTATAGTGGTGGACGTATTGTTTTTGCCCTGTCTGATGGTTGGTTGGTTTGTGTGTTTGTTTTTTCCCAACTTTAACATTTGCCATAACTTTTGCAATATTGAAGATAGCAACTTCATATTTGGCATGCATGTGTATTTCATGGAGCTGCAAATTTTGAGTGGTGAAAAGTCAAGGTCACCCTTTAGGGTCAAAGGTCAAATATATGTGTCAAAATCGCTCATTTAATGTACACTTTTGCAATTTTGAAGATAGCAACTTGATATTTGGCATGCATGTGTATCTCATGGAGCTGCACATTTTGAGTGGTGAAAGGTCAAGGTCATCCTTCAAGGTCAAAGGTCAAATATATGGGGACTAAGTGTTTCACAAACACATAGCTTGTATTAAAGTGATTCTTTACTGGTATTAACAGATTTATTATACAGAAAAAAACAACAACAAAGGTTTGGGGTAACTAAGAGTTTACTTGCCAGTCTGGTAGTTTTAATCATTTACAGATGAAAAATCAACAATAGCTTGATATATTTAAATTATAATCTATTTTTATACAGGCAATATTTTAATTTGGTTGCAAAACACTAAATGATGATAGTGGTATGACAACATTTTGGCTTAAATTCTTTGTAAAACATGATTTTAGTATGGTAACTTATGAATGGCTTCACCTATTTACATAATGTTTTACATTATTTTATGCCTGGCAATCTAATATTTACATACTTTCATGAGCGAATATTCAAATAATAAGCTAATATTCAAATACAAATTTTGCTATTTTTGCCATTCCTTATATTTTATCGTGAAGTGTAGCATATATAGCTCTGTTAATATTTTCAGTATTCCTTATTTATTAACACAGCACTTGTTTATTGCAGCTTTCGCAACATGTTTGGTGCAGTGAAGTGCCTAGTCATTGGCAAGCCTTTTGAAGAATATCTGAATGACACCTACTCAGCTAGTACAGAGAAAAACAGACACAAAGATGAATTTTAGTTATGTGTAGCCTTTCAGTGATACTGAAGGGATGTATAGGTCCCTGATATTTGTCATGATTAATATTACATTTTAAGATGTGATCATGGAGACTTTTATGCTGGTGTTTAGCTGTCATTGTACTGGTCTAGTCATGAATGGTGTAGAAAGTTGGACAATTGGTTGATGAACTGTAGTAGTTTGTGTATTTCTTTCTTTTAGTCAGTTTAAAATATGGCTTGCATTTCAGATGAAATTAATTGGTTGCTTTTGACATTCCAAAAGTGACAGTTTTCTGAGAAGACAGATTCTTTCTTGTTAAATATTTCACACTTGAATGTCTTTTCTATTAAGTCTTGTTTGTATTGTCTTACTAAATTAGTACTATTAAGGTAATGCTTAACAGTTAATTGGCAGTACTATTTTGCCTTTAATAGTATTTCGTTATTAAACAGCATGCTTATATAATATTATGAAACTTTTGTATTTTTATAGTCTCAGCAAATATGCCCATGAAACTTGTAATAATTGCTTGGTGCTCCATGCTAACAGAACTTAGTATTTTACATGAGTTGTGACATTTTATTATGTATGGGTATAACACAAAGTAGATGTAAAAGGAAGTTTTGTGAGCTTTTAGCCTCTAGTCCCGTTATGTGCAATAAAATATTTTTGTGAAAATATCTTTGATGTTGTGTGCGTGCCTGTTTGAAGCGAAATGGAGCCATGCTGAAATGAGCAATCGTTTTGCTTCTGATACATGCACCTTCGATTACATACTTATACAATCACTGTATTCACATCTTGTTACCTGCATAATCATACTTCACTGTTTTCACATACTTATACAATCACTGTATTCACATCTTGTTACCTGCATAATCATACTTCACTGTTTTCACATACTTATACAATCTCTGTATTCATATCTTGTTACCTGCATAATCAAACTTCACTGTTTTCACATACTCATACAATCTCTGTATTCACATCTTGTTACATGCATAATCATACTTCACTGTTTTCACATACTTATACAATCACTGTATTCACATCTTGTTACCTGCATAATCATACTTCACTGTTTTCACATACTTATACAATATCTGTATTCATATCTTGTTACCTGCATAATCAAACTTCACTGTTTTCACATACTCATACAATCTCTGTATTCACATCTTGTTACCTGCATAATCATACTTCACTGTTTTCACATACTTATACAATCACTGTATTCACATCTTGTTACATGCATAATCATACTTCACTGTTTTCACATACTTATACAATCACTGTATTCACATCTTGTTACATGCATAATCGTACTACACTGTTTTCACATACTTATACAATCACTGTATTAACATCTTGTTACCTGCATAATTATACTTCGCTGTTTTCACATACTCATACAATCTCTGTATTCACATATTGTTACCTGCATAATCATACTTCACTGTTTTCACATACTCATACAATCACTGTATTCACATCTTGTTACATGCACAATCATACTTCACTGTTTTCACATACTCATACAATCACTGTATTCACATCTTGTTACCTGCATAATCATACTTCACTGTTTTCACATACTCATACAATCTCTGTATTCACATCTTGTTACATGCATAATCATACTTCACTGTTTTCACATACTTGTACAATCACTGTATTCACATCTTGTTACCTGCATAATCATACTTCACTGTTTTCACATACTTATACAATCACTGTATTCACATCTTGTTACCTGCATAATCATACTTCACTGTTTTCACATACTTGTACAATCACTGTATTCACATCTTTGTACATGCATAATCATACTTCACTGTTTTCATATACTCGTACAATCACTGTATTCACATCTTATTACCTGCATAATCATACTTTACTGTTTTCACATACTCATACATTTACTGTACTTGTAAAATTGGAGTCGTGTTATTCATATCTTTGGTATGAACAACAAATTGTATGTGAAATGTCATTTCTAGACTTTGCTCGTATTTTCTATACATTAGCATCGGGGCTTTTATAGAACAATGCGACGACAGTTATAACTTTAGCATTATTACTTGAATGCTCCGGCACGGTAGCTGTAAATAAATGCTACGACCAATTGACAATATGTAAACACGTGTTGGGTGATTAGTTTAATTTAGCTTTATCTCATCGAATACCGGAGGATTGTTGAAACGCTCTTCAGTCTGTTTCCAGTGTAGAACCAGTACTTGGTTTCTATGTGGTACATCTTAAGAACACTCAAACAGTGGGGATCAAACCCGTGAACTCCCTGTCGTTAGACGAACACTATATCCGTTATGCCACGGCGAGCTTTTGCTGGGTGAACACTGCTCCACTTCGTCTTGCGAGCCATAATTTAAATACCTTTCATTTCATACCTATGAGTGTGTGGGGTGAAAATTCTTGTAACATATTGAAATCAATTGTTACGCAGAACATGCGCCCTTCGATTATCGATTTCGTTTGTGAAAAGCTGTCTCGAGCCGAGCGGTTCGTTACTCAATACCAAGGCGGGGGATAACTGCTGCAGAACGTATGTAGTATAACGAGATTATCTGCCTCAACACTTCGTATATAGCGAATTCTCGACTTATCACGCTTTCGCTGTTGACCACGTCATATGTTTTAGACTTTTGGGCTATCTATTACGCATATGAATCGATTTTCGGTCATGCCTGTACTTTCATAAAAAAGGATGAAAAAAGCAGAACTGTTCAACAATTGTTTGTACATCCGCGTTAATGAAGATTTTATAAACAACATAGAACCTTCTAGAATGTCCTTTATATGTGCAATAACGTAACCGCGCATTGGCCTTCGAGCTTGCCCGCTTTCTATACGTTTACGTAGCCCGCATTGTCAAAATATTTGTTGCACCGTCATATATCATTAATTTATCATTTTGCGCTGATGGAAGTATATTTCACCAGAAACATACATAATGCAACGCTACCACAAAGCGTGATTGATGATGACTAGTGGTTGTTTACCACATTTTTGTGAGAAATCTCGAAACGTTTTGTACTTGAAATTTGAAACGGCCTCAAGGTTACAAGCACTTTTTGTTTACGTAATTCTCGATATATGTTTAAATGCGCATTAGGCTTCTCGAAAACCTGCGCAGTTTCTTAGTTTGAACAAGGTCAGTGCGTCCTATGGTGGTGGGGTAAATCTTGAATGAACGCCAATAACCAGGGTCTTCCTGTTGTTGTTTATGAGATGTGCACCGCGCATTTCCAGCTCTCCAAGAAACACGTGGCACCTAGGCGACGCTTCAGACGACAATAAAGCACTGACGTCTCACACATACATAAGTGAAATCCATTAAAGAAAAGCATTAAACTTAATTACAGTACATATGAAAACCAACGACGTTTGAAGCGTTCCGCTATGAAATGTATACATCTTTATGTGCGGCGAATCACTTGGTGTTTATTGAAGCCCTTTGGCCAAATAATTATTTGAACTGACATTTGAATACATGTATTCATTTCTTCTTGGAAGTAGAATTTTGGCCAGTACTTAAATGTATAGTAGTATACTAGCTGTAAGATTTTCGTTGCGGTTTTAGTGTACAAACAGTTTGAGCGTCAAGCGAATAATTAGAAATGCGATTCCGCTAAATATACATGCACCGAACCGCGGTTATTTGTACAATCTCGCTTTCCGCCAATATTGCGCCCTTCCTGAATACTACGAAATACCGTAAAATAGTTCCAATAGTATTTTAATGTATATGTGTATAAATTTTGCTGAATTGCCACAATCATTGTATTTAATATACCTGGTGTGAGAGCTGTTTAATGTAACAGTTAAAATGAATTGAGGCGTGTTCTGTGAAAAGGGGGTTTAATGCATGTGTGTAAACGTTCGTCCCAGATTAGCCTGTGCAGTCCGCACAGGCTAATCAGGGACAACACTTTCCGCTTTCATGATGTTTTTCGTTTAAAGATGGTCTCTTCTGGGAAAAATCCAGTTTAGGCGGAAGATTACACGGAAAGTAGCCAAACGCTTATGCTTACAAGATATACATGTACGATGCGATTTAAAAAAACAACAACACAATATACACTCCTATCACGGATGCAAATTCTCCTCCAAGAAAAACAGCCGATAATTATAAAGGAACAGCTTTTATTTAAATAGGTATGGTTTAACGTTACGGGAACTTGATAATTGTAAAATTGTATTTTATTAAAACCGCAGTTAAAATTGAGACAAGAAGACCAATTGCATCGCAAGCTCACATGAGAACCGAATGAACTACATGTATAGTATATACTATTTTAATGGGACATTTTCACGTTTGGTTTAATTTACAAAAGAAAAAAAAATGTTTCAGGTTAGCAAAGTTTCGTTCTAGATATGACATTTGTGAGGAAACAGTTACAATGAACATTAACCATGATGTTAAATATCCATTATATGCATATTTTGACGATTTAAAAACTTGAAAATCATACAGCGTTGCTACGCGAAACGACTGAATACAATTGGGAGAGTTCTGTTGGTGTCGTTATATTGTGTGACACTTCCAGGATTGCTTATATAAAGTATAAAATACATCACTCATGGTATTAGCACAAATGGCCTTCTTTTGGCCGAGTGGTCTAAGCGTTAGACTTTTACACCAGGGGTCAGTTGTTCGAGCCCTGTTTAGGGTTACTTTTTTCTTTCTTTAATTCTATTCTTGTTTTTTTTACTGAAGCTTTTTAGATCCAATGTTCACATTGATCAGTACAACGCATTTAATGACAAACTTCAATACATGCCAAAATCTGTGAAAAGATCCCTTTAAACAGCTTGTATGATGTTTGTTAAATGTTTGGCTTCAGACCCTGCTTTTTACCAGGAACCATGTTTATACTATAGCCATATATTAGGAACACTTAACGACTCCTGGCCTGTATTTTTTTCATTTAATCGGTACCATTTTCGATCTCTGTCGAGATCTTAGAAATAAATGTTCTGAGAGATTTTCGTGACGATAAGACACACAATTTGACTTCTAGAGTTTTCGAATTGATTCACCATAGCTATATATATATATAACAACTGTTGCGCCCCATGGCGACCATGTTTTTAAATGGACTGGAAACATTCTTTACTACCCCGATATATGATTACAACAAAATAAATGTTGTGAGGAAGTTTCATGTCGACTTGACCTCAAATATGACATCAAGAGCATTCAAAAAACTTTCCTTTTATTTGACCTAGTGACCTCGTTTTTGACCCCATATGACCCAGTTTTGTACTCGGCCAAGATATCATTTGGAAAATGTTTTGACCAAGATGAAGATTGGGCAATACATATGGCCTGTAGATAGTTCACGAGATAAATGTTGACGACGCACGACGGACACAAGTTGATGACAAGAGGTCAACATGAGCTCATTGTGTGCAGGTGAGATAACAATGTTGTTATTCAGTATGCCCGCGAGAAGTATATTTGTCGGATTTGTTTCAAAACAGAAATTCGAAACGTCTATCGGTGATCATCCCCTAGTCATCTATTTAAGGCAAGTAATGGAACTTTATATCACATATGCTGAAATTCAAGTTTGAAAAGTCCCATGTTAAACATTTGGATATGGAACAACTTAAGTGCCACAGCTCGGCTGCGCGTGACGTAAACAAGTACTATATGCAGCACCGATGTTTAGCTCAGCAACCAAAGAAGTTAGCAAAAGCTTTAAAATACCATCAAAGACGCCTTAACATTATACATTGGCGTGTTTTGTAAGTTAATACTCGTTACTCAACCTAAGGCAACCTAAATCAGTCTGTTTGACGTCTTATTGAAAAGCAGCCATGTATAAAACCTTCATTGCAACCTTTTTAACCCATTTATGCCTAGCGTCTAGAAAAAGGGCCTTGGCAAACAGCGCAGACCCTGATGAGACGGGTCTGCGCTGTTTGCTTAAAGGAATTTCTGTAAGAAATATTCTAAATATAGAAATAAATATACTAGACATCCATAATTTTGGAAATAAATTGATCCTATTTAGAAGGATGGGAGAGTCCACTAGGCATAAATGGGCTAACATTATACATTGGCGTGCTTTGTAAGTTATACTCGTTACTCAACCTAAGTCAGCCTAAATCAGTCTTTCTGTTCTTAAAAATACTAGCCATGTCTAAAACATTCATTGCAACCTTTTTAATAATAAAAATAAAAACGTGCACATTTCAAATCACGATTTTTAATCACGATTATAGCCATGATAGGCTCATTCAACGCTGAGATATCATTTGCGTCGGAAGTCGTTCAGTAAATCATTATGAGACATACATCAGCAATATATGATCTCTAAGACACTATGTAAGGTGACACTTGCGTGCCACGTAAAATGTTAACAGAAATTACAGGAACAATGATGTTTTAAGCTACACACGTTTTACTACAATTTAGAAAAAAATAACGTTTCCAATTTTGTTTGTGGAGGTCTAAATCTATTTAAGAGACGCTATTTCCAGATAGAATATCGGGGGTAGAAATAGTCTATTTCTGAGTTACATTACGACGCGGTTGTATTGGAATCAAATTGACGCACTGTTTATACATTTATTTTTATATCGCTGTTATATTTTCTTAAACTGTAATTTTATTTTTGTATCACTTGTATCCGTTTCTTTATAATAAGAGTCTAGAATACATAAAGTCCATACGTTATTTTCTTCATCTGGGCGTCAGTGTCGAGTTGCGAACAGCAAGTCGATATATTAAATGAGCGTCATTCTGTGAACACGGGGTTAAACGCATGTGCGGACAGTGTCGTCCCAGACCCAGATTAGCCTGTGCAGTTAGCACATTTTCCGCGCATGCACTGAACCTGTTTTTCCACAGCGCGGCTCAAATGTATTCGCGTTGATTCGTTGCCATGTTTGAGCTGAGCATTATACTGTTATGTTCACTTTTTTCTGAGTGTGATAATCCCATTAAATAATACTAGCGCTCCAGCCAATAAATCACAAAGTTTAAGTCTGTGTTCATCAGCACATGTGTACTGCTATTGTAATCAATCTGAATTGGTCAATTGCTATCAAGAATTCGTTTCCTAAATACGCTGATGCTTATAAATAGTCCACAATGTACTTTACTTCAACAGCATAACGAATAACCTACATAACACAAGAGATTGGAATATACTGAGGTACTCGATATCTGAGTCAGAAACCACATTTAAGTCTTTTACATATCAGGGCTTGTAGCACTTAAGGACAGGGATTGTGAATTTAGAATCTGACGTTTACATTGACTTAACCACATTGCCCTATAACCGGTAGACCACATTACCGTGGCCGTCCTATTTTCGTAATTTGCGCAATATAATTATTCACCACGCATAAAAGAATCCGATTAATTGACACAATCTGTAGACAATGTGAACATTTTTGCAACAAATAATATTGACAGTCATAAAATTAATATTTTGGGATGAGCATTCTCTCTGTTCTGGCACGCCTGATCCTAACCCTATTAAAAGGGACTATGGCCAAGTAAATCTGGATTCCTACTGTAATGGTTTGTGTGTGTGTAAATGCCACAGATATTCATTATTGCAGCTTTCGCAACATGTTTGGTGCAGTGAAGTGCCTAGTCATTGGCAAGCCTTTTGAAGAATATCTGAATGACACCTACTCAGCTAGTACAGAGAAAAACAGACACAAAGATGAATTTTAGTTATGTGTAGCCTTTCAGTGATACTGAAGGGATGTATAGGTCCCTGATATTTGTCATGATTAATATTACATTTTAAGATGTGATCATGGAGACTTTTATGCTGGTGTTTAGCTGTCATTGTACTGGTCTAGTCATGAATGGTGTAGAAAGTTGGACAATTGGTTGATGAACTGTAGTAGTTTGTGTATTTCTTTCTTTTAGTCAGTTTAAAATATGGCTTGCATTTCAGATGAAATTAATTGGTTGCTTTTGACATTCCAAAAGTGACAGTTTTCTGAGAAGACAGATTCTTTCTTGTTAAATATTTCACACTTGAATGTCTTTTCTATTAAGTCTTGTTTGTATTGTCTTACTAAATTAGTACTATTAAGGTAATGCTTAACAGTTAATTGGCAGTACTATTTTGCCTTTAATAGTATTTCGTTATTAAACAGCATGCTTATATAATATTATGAAACTTTTGTATTTTTATAGTCTCAGCAAATATGCCCATGAAACTTGTAATAATTGCTTGGTGCTCCATGCTAACAGAACTTAGTATTTTACATGAGTTGTGACATTTTATTATGTATGGGTATAACACAAAGTAGATGTAAAAGGAAGTTTTGTGAGCTTTTAGCCTCTAGTCCCGTTATGTGCAATAAAATATTTTTGTGAAAATATCTTTGATGTTGTGTGCGTGCCTGTTTGAAGCGAAATGGAGCCATGCTGAAATGAGCAATCGTTTTGCTTCTGATACATGCACCTTCGATTACATACTTATACAATCACTGTATTCACATCTTGTTACCTGCATAATCATACTTCACTGTTTTCACATACTTATACAATCACTGTATTCACATCTTGTTACCTGCATAATCATACTTCACTGTTTTCACATACTTATACAATCTCTGTATTCATATCTTGTTACCTGCATAATCAAACTTCACTGTTTTCACATACTCATACAATCTCTGTATTCACATCTTGTTACATGCATAATCATACTTCACTGTTTTCACATACTTATACAATCACTGTATTCACATCTTGTTACCTGCATAATCATACTTCACTGTTTTCACATACTTATACAATATCTGTATTCATATCTTGTTACCTGCATAATCAAACTTCACTGTTTTCACATACTCATACAATCTCTGTATTCACATCTTGTTACCTGCATAATCATACTTCACTGTTTTCACATACTTATACAATCACTGTATTCACATCTTGTTACATGCATAATCATACTTCACTGTTTTCACATACTTATACAATCACTGTATTCACATCTTGTTACATGCATAATCGTACTACACTGTTTTCACATACTTATACAATCACTGTATTAACATCTTGTTACCTGCATAATTATACTTCGCTGTTTTCACATACTCATACAATCTCTGTATTCACATATTGTTACCTGCATAATCATACTTCACTGTTTTCACATACTCATACAATCACTGTATTCACATCTTGTTACATGCACAATCATACTTCACTGTTTTCACATACTCATACAATCACTGTATTCACATCTTGTTACCTGCATAATCATACTTCACTGTTTTCACATACTCATACAATCTCTGTATTCACATCTTGTTACATGCATAATCATACTTCACTGTTTTCACATACTTGTACAATCACTGTATTCACATCTTGTTACCTGCATAATCATACTTCACTGTTTTCACATACTTATACAATCACTGTATTCACATCTTGTTACCTGCATAATCATACTTCACTGTTTTCACATACTTGTACAATCACTGTATTCACATCTTTGTACATGCATAATCATACTTCACTGTTTTCATATACTCGTACAATCACTGTATTCACATCTTATTACCTGCATAATCATACTTTACTGTTTTCACATACTCATACATTTACTGTACTTGTAAAATTGGAGTCGTGTTATTCATATCTTTGGTATGAACAACAAATTGTATGTGAAATGTCATTTCTAGACTTTGCTCGTATTTTCTATACATTAGCATCGGGGCTTTTATAGAACAATGCGACGACAGTTATAACTTTAGCATTATTACTTGAATGCTCCGGCACGGTAGCTGTAAATAAATGCTACGACCAATTGACAATATGTAAACACGTGTTGGGTGATTAGTTTAATTTAGCTTTATCTCATCGAATACCGGAGGATTGTTGAAACGCTCTTCAGTCTGTTTCCAGTGTAGAACCAGTACTTGGTTTCTATGTGGTACATCTTAAGAACACTCAAACAGTGGGGATCAAACCCGTGAACTCCCTGTCGTTAGACGAACACTATATCCGTTATGCCACGGCGAGCTTTTGCTGGGTGAACACTGCTCCACTTCGTCTTGCGAGCCATAATTTAAATACCTTTCATTTCATACCTATGAGTGTGTGGGGTGAAAATTCTTGTAACATATTGAAATCAATTGTTACGCAGAACATGCGCCCTTCGATTATCGATTTCGTTTGTGAAAAGCTGTCTCGAGCCGAGCGGTTCGTTACTCAATACCAAGGCGGGGGATAACTGCTGCAGAACGTATGTAGTATAACGAGATTATCTGCCTCAACACTTCGTATATAGCGAATTCTCGACTTATCACGCTTTCGCTGTTGACCACGTCATATGTTTTAGACTTTTGGGCTATCTATTACGCATATGAATCGATTTTCGGTCATGCCTGTACTTTCATAAAAAAGGATGAAAAAAGCAGAACTGTTCAACAATTGTTTGTACATCCGCGTTAATGAAGATTTTATAAACAACATAGAACCTTCTAGAATGTCCTTTATATGTGCAATAACGTAACCGCGCATTGGCCTTCGAGCTTGCCCGCTTTCTATACGTTTACGTAGCCCGCATTGTCAAAATATTTGTTGCACCGTCATATATCATTAATTTATCATTTTGCGCTGATGGAAGTATATTTCACCAGAAACATACATAATGCAACGCTACCACAAAGCGTGATTGATGATGACTAGTGGTTGTTTACCACATTTTTGTGAGAAATCTCGAAACGTTTTGTACTTGAAATTTGAAACGGCCTCAAGGTTACAAGCACTTTTTGTTTACGTAATTCTCGATATATGTTTAAATGCGCATTAGGCTTCTCGAAAACCTGCGCAGTTTCTTAGTTTGAACAAGGTCAGTGCGTCCTATGGTGGTGGGGTAAATCTTGAATGAACGCCAATAACCAGGGTCTTCCTGTTGTTGTTTATGAGATGTGCACCGCGCATTTCCAGCTCTCCAAGAAACACGTGGCACCTAGGCGACGCTTCAGACGACAATAAAGCACTGACGTCTCACACATACATAAGTGAAATCCATTAAAGAAAAGCATTAAACTTAATTACAGTACATATGAAAACCAACGACGTTTGAAGCGTTCCGCTATGAAATGTATACATCTTTATGTGCGGCGAATCACTTGGTGTTTATTGAAGCCCTTTGGCCAAATAATTATTTGAACTGACATTTGAATACATGTATTCATTTCTTCTTGGAAGTAGAATTTTGGCCAGTACTTAAATGTATAGTAGTATACTAGCTGTAAGATTTTCGTTGCGGTTTTAGTGTACAAACAGTTTGAGCGTCAAGCGAATAATTAGAAATGCGATTCCGCTAAATATACATGCACCGAACCGCGGTTATTTGTACAATCTCGCTTTCCGCCAATATTGCGCCCTTCCTGAATACTACGAAATACCGTAAAATAGTTCCAATAGTATTTTAATGTATATGTGTATAAATTTTGCTGAATTGCCACAATCATTGTATTTAATATACCTGGTGTGAGAGCTGTTTAATGTAACAGTTAAAATGAATTGAGGCGTGTTCTGTGAAAAGGGGGTTTAATGCATGTGTGTAAACGTTCGTCCCAGATTAGCCTGTGCAGTCCGCACAGGCTAATCAGGGACAACACTTTCCGCTTTCATGATGTTTTTCGTTTAAAGATGGTCTCTTCTGGGAAAAATCCAGTTTAGGCGGAAGATTACACGGAAAGTAGCCAAACGCTTATGCTTACAAGATATACATGTACGATGCGATTTAAAAAAACAACAACACAATATACACTCCTATCACGGATGCAAATTCTCCTCCAAGAAAAACAGCCGATAATTATAAAGGAACAGCTTTTATTTAAATAGGTATGGTTTAACGTTACGGGAACTTGATAATTGTAAAATTGTATTTTATTAAAACCGCAGTTAAAATTGAGACAAGAAGACCAATTGCATCGCAAGCTCACATGAGAACCGAATGAACTACATGTATAGTATATACTATTTTAATGGGACATTTTCACGTTTGGTTTAATTTACAAAAGAAAAAAAATGTTTCAGGTTAGCAAAGTTTCGTTCTAGATATGACATTTGTGAGGAAACAGTTACAATGAACATTAACCATGATGTTAAATATCCATTATATGCATATTTTGACGATTTAAAAACTTGAAAATCATACAGCGTTGCTACGCGAAACGACTGAATACAATTGGGAGAGTTCTGTTGGTGTCGTTATATTGTGTGACACTTCCAGGATTGCTTATATAAAGTATAAAATACATCACTCATGGTATTAGCACAAATGGCCTTCTTTTGGCCGAGTGGTCTAAGCGTTAGACTTTTACACCAGGGGTCAGTTGTTCGAGCCCTGTTTAGGGTTACTTTTTTCTTTCTTTAATTCTATTCTTGTTTTTTTTACTGAAGCTTTTTAGATCCAATGTTCACATTGATCAGTACAACGCATTTAATGACAAACTTCAATACATGCCAAAATCTGTGAAAAGATCCCTTTAAACAGCTTGTATGATGTTTGTTAAATGTTTGGCTTCAGACCCTGCTTTTTACCAGGAACCATGTTTATACTATAGCCATATATTAGGAACACTTAACGACTCCTGGCCTGTATTTTTTTCATTTAATCGGTACCATTTTCGATCTCTGTCGAGATCTTAGAAATAAATGTTCTGAGAGATTTTCGTGACGATAAGACACACAATTTGACTTCTAGAGTTTTCGAATTGATTCACCATAGCTATATATATATATAACAACTGTTGCGCCCCATGGCGACCATGTTTTTAAATGGACTGGAAACATTCTTTACTACCCCGATATATGATTACAACAAAATAAATGTTGTGAGGAAGTTTCATGTCGACTTGACCTCAAATATGACATCAAGAGCATTCAAAAAACTTTCCTTTTATTTGACCTAGTGACCTCGTTTTTGACCCCATATGACCCAGTTTTGTACTCGGCCAAGATATCATTTGGAAAATGTTTTGACCAAGATGAAGATTGGGCAATACATATGGCCTGTAGATAGTTCACGAGATAAATGTTGACGACGCACGACGGACACAAGTTGATGACAAGAGGTCAACATGAGCTCATTGTGTGCAGGTGAGATAACAATGTTGTTATTCAGTATGCCCGCGAGAAGTATATTTGTCGGATTTGTTTCAAAACAGAAATTCGAAACGTCTATCGGTGATCATCCCCTAGTCATCTATTTAAGGCAAGTAATGGAACTTTATATCACATATGCTGAAATTCAAGTTTGAAAAGTCCCATGTTAAACATTTGGATATGGAACAACTTAAGTGCCACAGCTCGGCTGCGCGTGACGTAAACAAGTACTATATGCAGCACCGATGTTTAGCTCAGCAACCAAAGAAGTTAGCAAAAGCTTTAAAATACCATCAAAGACGCCTTAACATTATACATTGGCGTGTTTTGTAAGTTAATACTCGTTACTCAACCTAAGGCAACCTAAATCAGTCTGTTTGACGTCTTATTGAAAAGCAGCCATGTATAAAACCTTCATTGCAACCTTTTTAACCCATTTATGCCTAGCGTCTAGAAAAAGGGCCTTGGCAAACAGCGCAGACCCTGATGAGACGGGTCTGCGCTGTTTGCTTAAAGGAATTTCTGTAAGAAATATTCTAAATATAGAAATAAATATACTAGACATCCATAATTTTGGAAATAAATTGATCCTATTTAGAAGGATGGGAGAGTCCACTAGGCATAAATGGGCTAACATTATACATTGGCGTGCTTTGTAAGTTATACTCGTTACTCAACCTAAGTCAGCCTAAATCAGTCTTTCTGTTCTTAAAAATACTAGCCATGTCTAAAACATTCATTGCAACCTTTTTAATAATAAAAATAAAAACGTGCACATTTCAAATCACGATTTTTAATCACGATTATAGCCATGATAGGCTCATTCAACGCTGAGATATCATTTGCGTCGGAAGTCGTTCAGTAAATCATTATGAGACATACATCAGCAATATATGATCTCTAAGACACTATGTAAGGTGACACTTGCGTGCCACGTAAAATGTTAACAGAAATTACAGGAACAATGATGTTTTAAGCTACACACGTTTTACTACAATTTAGAAAAAAATAACGTTTCCAATTTTGTTTGTGGAGGTCTAAATCTATTTAAGAGACGCTATTTCCAGATAGAATATCGGGGGTAGAAATAGTCTATTTCTGAGTTACATTACGACGCGGTTGTATTGGAATCAAATTGACGCACTGTTTATACATTTATTTTTATATCGCTGTTATATTTTCTTAAACTGTAATTTTATTTTTGTATCACTTGTATCCGTTTCTTTATAATAAGAGTCTAGAATACATAAAGTCCATACGTTATTTTCTTCATCTGGGCGTCAGTGTCGAGTTGCGAACAGCAAGTCGATATATTAAATGAGCGTCATTCTGTGAACACGGGGTTAAACGCATGTGCGGACAGTGTCGTCCCAGACCCAGATTAGCCTGTGCAGTTAGCACATTTTCCGCGCATGCACTGAACCTGTTTTTCCACAGCGCGGCTCAAATGTATTCGCGTTGATTCGTTGCCATGTTTGAGCTGAGCATTATACTGTTATGTTCACTTTTTTCTGAGTGTGATAATCCCATTAAATAATACTAGCGCTCCAGCCAATAAATCACAAAGTTTAAGTCTGTGTTCATCAGCACATGTGTACTGCTATTGTAATCAATCTGAATTGGTCAATTGCTATCAAGAATTCGTTTCCTAAATACGCTGATGCTTATAAATAGTCCACAATGTACTTTACTTCAACAGCATAACGAATAACCTACATAACACAAGAGATTGGAATATACTGAGGTACTCGATATCTGAGTCAGAAACCACATTTAAGTCTTTTACATATCAGGGCTTGTAGCACTTAAGGACAGGGATTGTGAATTTAGAATCTGACGTTTACATTGACTTAACCACATTGCCCTATAACCGGTAGACCACATTACCGTGGCCGTCCTATTTTCGTAATTTGCGCAATATAATTATTCACCACGCATAAAAGAATCCGATTAATTGACACAATCTGTAGACAATGTGAACATTTTTGCAACAAATAATATTGACAGTCATAAAATTAATATTTTGGGATGAGCATTCTCTCTGTTCTGGCACGCCTGATCCTAACCCTATTAAAAGGGACTATGGCCAAGTAAATCTGGATTCCTACTGTAATGGTTTGTGTGTGTGTAAATGCCACAGATATTCATTACGTTAATTAGGTAAAACATATACTTCATACTTCACAATGAGAAAAATTGAAGGATAAAAGCTAGCGAAAGATTATATGAAAATAAAACACCAAACGGGTATCGAACTCATAACCCAGGGGCCATACAATGAACTGTACCCGCTAAGCAGACATAAAGCTCATGCTTCGTCAACAGTCGTGTCATGCGTGTGGGTGTTTCGAAGTTTATGAGGTACATCCGCCTCTGATGCTTCTTTATGTTTGGGTCCGGAGTTGGTCTACGCATATATGATCTGTCTAATTAACTTAAACTAGACTCACGAAAGTTGGATGCATTTAAAATATGGCTGCGATATACAGTAATAAAGTTTTTACGGGAAGAAATATAATTTTTGAGTGACATTGTGTTGAGGAAAAAAGTATTTCTCGGAATCTTGAAATTGTCAGCTCTTTGATTTTTCAGAAACTCCCAGGTGTCCCCTTTTCAAAGACACGTTAAATGCCGATCCAGGGTCTTTTGGTGCTTATTTTGCACACCCAGTAGAAATATCGCCGATTACCAGTAAGCTGTATCTTTGCTCACAATGGTTTACATAACTCAGACGCGACAGAGCGCGACATTTGTCCGATTTCGCTTTGTGAACTTGACGTGTCCTCCATGAACGTATTTACAATCGTGTCTCGTATTCTATAAATAGCCTCGTACCTGTGCTACGCGGTAGTGAATAGTTCAGAAAACTGCGCAGTTGGCGAAATACATAGGACGTACTGCGTTTTGTTTTGTTACTATACACCTAAGCCTTGCCAAGTAAATAACAGGCTGTATCCGCGCTACAATGGCAATGTACCAACGGCGCAATGCGCGAGACAATTTGTCATATAAGCAACTTGTAATTTACGGAAATAATCATTTGAAAAAAAAACGCACTATTTCGAAATAGTTGTGGTCCGATGTGGTTTACGTGAATATATCCTGGTCTGAACCGTGACTAACAATTCACGCGCCATGAGATGTTCAAGCAGGGTGCGGCCAAAACTAAGACGCCCATTTACTGAAATCTGTCCCTTAATGCTGAGTTTTTGGAGCGCACACCCTTTTGTTCCGATTAACTATAGCGATGCACAAGATGAACTGATTTGTGTTCCTCTCATATAAACAGTGTTGTGTAGTTAAGTAAATTAAATCAAATATGACAACTGCGCAATATGATATATGAAATGTGATGCAATTATCCAAGGCGGTTGTAAACATAGTAGAATGCCAGAACGATTATTTTATTTGTTAATGAACGGTTTGATGCCCGGTGCGAAACAGTGGGTGTGTAAATGTCACCTTTAAAACAATGCAACTGGCATGTTGGAAAACCATGTGGTTAATTGAGAACTTCAATATATTTAAGTGTCGGATGTACTGCCTTGGCTGGGCACCGTTGCCACTATGGTCTTCTATTGTGGTCCTTTCGACCAGTTGATCTAACTTTTCCCTAAGATTGTGGGATGTTCCTCTGAACTCTTCAATTTTTAACAGTTCAGTTCAGTGCATGTCGACGGAATATAAATGGAATAAAGTCGAACAAACATCAAACACTCATTATGCATAAATCTTTGAATCGTACCATAATTTCAAAACGTAATTAAGACGTAAAACGTTGTATGCATATATACTAGAACATGCCTTTTTTCTGTGTTTTTTTCCAATGGGCGGACAATTAACACAACATTCCAATTGCGAATTAAAACGCATCTTGATTGATGCCTGATGGTGGAGTGTCGCTCTATTTTACCGAATATGCAAACGATGACAGTTCAGCTAACATGTTACGGAAAACGAATCACGCAACACTGTTCTGTTCACATATTTTTTTATTAGATTCATCATAAAATTCACACAATATAAAACATTTAACATATCAATACATAGACACATCACCGTCGAAACAAAAATTTAAAAAATTACATAATGGACAAAAACATTTTTTAACTTATTATAATGTCAAGTGAATTTTCGAACATATATCCATTTACAATTAAATGGATTGTTTCTTTCAATATACATGTATTACTAAATCAAGACAGTTGTAATCATTGAAATCATTTAATGGGTAATTGTAAGAAAATCTCAACCACAATCTTAATTAATTGAATTATTAAATTATTTGTTTTGTATCGGGTGTTTAATATTTATAATGTATCCACAGTGCATTTTAAGTATGACATGAAATCAATTCTAAGGACACTTCTATGCATATAATTAACTTTAACCACTTGTTATTCCATGTTGCAAAACTGCATATGAGTGTTGTCAAGCAAAAATTGGTAACATAACGGTACCTTTTATAATGTAAAGTTTTAGTCTCATTAAAAGACAGGAAAGCTGACCTGGCCAGACTGCAGTTGTGCAGGCTTATCTGAAGATAATCTGAGTCATTATTATGCCTCTACATGAAATGTAATTTACAAATAAAGAATGAACATAAAATATTCACTTATATTACAGGGTATTTAACAATGTTACTGTCAAATTAACAGCCGAACTGTGAAATGGAATGATAATCTGAACCATGTAGATATATAAATGAGCTGTGCTCTGCAAAAACGGAGTTTAATGCATGTACTTACAGTTCAAAAAGGCAAATCTGGTAAGACACTGTCCAATGTTTGTATTTTTTTGTTTAAAGCAAGTTTCTTCTTGGCAAAAATCCATTTGAGGCAGAAAGTATTCAACATAATTTGGGACTAAATGCACATGCATTTAACCAGTTTTGACACAGCGAGACTAAAATGAATTTTGTCCATAACACAAGTCCTTGAAATAGCACCCACAATAAAACATGGTCAATATGAACATAAAACATGACCAGTATGAAAATAAAGTGAATGTATACATGTAATATATCAATTGATTGCTTTGCATGGTTGTTTTTGTAGCGACCATGCAAAATGTCGTTAAACAATGACTCATCATCACATATTCACTAATAAATTCATTCGATTCTTAATGAAAATGAATACACTTGGCTATCTTTGTGCAGTTAATTTTTTTAAACAGCAGAAAAGGAACAAAACATGCTGTTATTTCCAAGTAGGAATGTATGTGTACCAGTTGAAAGAATGTTGTAACTTTAGCTGACCCCACCCCCACCCCATCCCCTACCTGCACCTGTTCCAAATTTCAATGCATGAAACAAGGATATATTGCCCTTATCTCTAATTGCAAGCCAATATTGCCCTTATCTCTAATTGCAAGCCAACAAGTGTCCTTGAGTAACCTTCAATAAAGGTGAGTTTCTCAGAAACTTCAGTCTTGGAAAACAATTCTTAGAAAGATATAAAAATAAAATTAATATTCTTCCTGAACATTTTTGTCTATAGAAACAACATAATATTAATGAATTAATTCTTGTTAATACATATATTCTTTCTTAATGCTATCTATGTATGTACCAATAGACACTAATTCTAGAAACGCAATGTATGAAATGGATTTTTATACCTGTGCATATCTGTTATAGTCTAATAACTCTACATTTAAGTTACTTTTCAAATGTACAAAATCTGCTGTATTAAAACTGATCAATGTAATAAAAATAGTTGGTAAATTTTAATTTCCAAAACTTAATTTCTCTTATGTGCTTTTTAACAAAAATACTGAAGGTAAACAAAACTGAAAATTTGTTTTGTAATTAATGCAAAAAACTTGCATTAACCTTTATAAGTTATAAGTGACACAACTTACTATCATATTTATGTTGAATATGAACAACACACAAGTGAAATGTAAAGTCATAGAACTTATCACATGCAACCCATGGAATGTAATGTTTGATGTAAGTAAAAAAGAAGATATGATAACACAATGGACTCTATACATACTTGTGAACAGTGACAACATTTCAATGGATTTCAAATACAATTTCATCATAACTACGGACAAATACATTTCAGCACCGTGAAGTAACTAGGTTAAAGCAATAACCTGTCACAGGTCGAGTTTATCAAACTGAAGATTTCGAATTCTTCACCTTGAATATTACATACATTTTGCTGTGATAAGCAGATCTAATGCAGAGCTTATCTAACATACATGTAGAGGGACTTGTGCTATCATGTTACCTGCTTTAAACCAAATTGCAGTTGTCAGCAAATTTGTTAACTGCTTGAAAGTATTGTACACATTAAAATATTGTGTTTATCTTTGTCACCAGCTATTGAGAAGACAGCATGTCAATGTCATGTTTAGTTTATCGGTTTCTTATGTGTTATTAACTGTAAACACTTCTGCATTCTTATTTGTAAAACTGTATAAAACAAGAAACCGTCGGAGACGGGTGATGTTCCCCAAAGTTTTTTTTGTCACAATATTGCACTATATATTCAGATAAAAGGAAACGTCTAGTAGTTGGGGGGACAAGAATTGCACTTTATGTACAGTTTATAGAAAATTTCAAAGGGCCATAACTCTGTGAAAAATCATCCAGCCATAACCGGCTGATAATATGCACATCTCCTGTTGGTAGTGAAGCTTCCCATAAAGTTTCATTAAATTCCGGTCATTAGTTACTGCGAAATAGCTCGGACAAGAATTGTGCACGGATGGACGGACACACGCACGGACAGACGAAGCGGCGACTATATGCTCCCCCCAAAAAAATTTGGGGGAGAAAAAAAACAAAACAATTTACACAAAATTATTTCAATCTTTGTGAATTAATAAAACTATGAGAACATTTAGAAACTTAATCACAACCATTAATCAAAATGTATGCTATTTCTCAAAATAATTGTTGATTTATTGTTGTTTATCAGTAAAAAGACAGTGATTTGAAGTTCTGATGGGCACAAATTTAGCAACATTAGTGTTAGCCTTGATTAGGTTAAAAGCATCACATCTGAATGGCAAACTTGTCTACTGACTGATAAAAAACAAAAATGATACCATTATTTCAATTCTAAAATTATTTTATAAAAAAATAAGTTTTATTACAACATCAAACAAAAACAGTTATTAGCAACACAGACTTATGTTTTGGTCATCTAGTGTCATCAAATACTTTCCTTTTTCATAACCCATGATTTTGTTTTCAATTTGTTCAGGTATATAAATATAGCTGTTGATCACATCCTTATTCTTCTTTACATATACAGCACATACACAAGTAAGTAAACTGCGCATTAAACCCTGTATTCCTAGAACAGGACTCACATGTTACCAAAGATGCATGCCCAAACACATGGTTTGAAAACAGCCTTAAAGTCTAATCAAGTGGAACTACATGTATGTTTTAATATTATAACACTTTTGCTATGTCATGTATGAGGTGTGTTGTTTTTTCTTCTTAAAATAACTAAACCTAAAAAACACAAGTACACATGTACTTTAAATACCATTTAACTTTGTTACGTCTATTAATAGCGACATGAAACTGAAACTAAACCAAAGTTAGAATACTGAATTCAACACTGTAGGAAAAAATCAACAGAATGATCTAACTTTTAAAGTTGAATTGTTAAACTAATGCACTGCAAATCAGCATTTAATACGTAAGAAATGTAAAGCGTGCTTTACTGAGTGATGTTACTACTCACTTCCTAAGTCTCACCTTCAGTCCAACCATTTTGAGTGATTGCATCCTTGATGAGTACATTCAGTTTAAGGTAGTATACAAGGAAATAAATCAGTTTGGAAGGGGATTTACCATGTAAATCTATGAGTCACTATCATGTTTACATAAGTGAAGCTTTTAGGATATAAATACTAATTTAATGGGCAAAACCTTAATGCATTAGAAAGTATAATTGATTAGACATTCTTTTAGACATTCACAACCAAATACAAAGCAAAAACATATTGTCACAAATTGTTGTCTGGCTTGTGCAAGTGATAAAACATCTGTTTAAAATAATTATTTTTTTTGTATTAAATGTATTGATCTATTAATGTTTAACTAAAGTAATGGAGGAAAAATTCACAAAACTTTTGTTCATTCAACAATACAAAATAAGAATCCATTTTGCACAAACAAATCCATAAATACATGTGTAGATAACTGAAAACATAATAATTTTCTTAATCACATTAAGACATGCATTTTTTTCTTGATTGTTGCGAAATTCTTATTTCATTAAAAACATAACAGTAAACTGGCAATTGAAGAAAGTATTAGCTAATTTTTCTTTCAATACACAATAATTTTTACAAAAAACTTGATGTTTTAACAGAAGAAACTACCAGTGAATGTCATATAAACGCCTTTTTACGTAGAGGATATTTGGGGGATTCGATGGAATATGGATTTATTAACTAGTGATCATAGAAAATTAGATTTTCACGAGTGGCGCAGATTTGTTTCTATGATCACAAGTGGATTAGAATTGATATCCACTGAAATCCTATACAAATCTTTTTATTTTATGCTCTTTTACCGTTTATTTACATTGTAAAATAGTTTAACTGGAGAATTTCGCTGGAATAATGACATTATTTCGTAAAAGTGACGACATTTCACAGTAAAACAGTGAAAATTAACAATAACTTTCACTGTTAATTTTCACTGTTTGAAATAGTGAATTATCAGTTTTATTTAACAGAAATTTATATATAAAACACCAGAAAAAATATATTTGTTTTAAGTAATTCAGACACACATGTATAAAGATTTTTACACATTTATAAAGACAAAACTCTAAACAAGTTTTATCAACTTGCTCAAACTGGCTTAAATTGTTATTGGATACAGTAACAATATTTAACTGTTAAATAGTGATTCTATTTTCTTAGAAAAGAATGACATGATGCCATTAAAAACATAAATATAGCTTACTTAGTCTACAGTGCCCTCTCTACACTTTGTGGGATTGGGGCCGCGGCCCTTAGTGGGGAGAATTTCGCGTAGCTTTGGGCGAAAAGAGGAATTTTAGAAGATCTCTTCACCAACCATTCAACACCTAAAATTGCTATATTTTAATGTGATTTACATAAATAAACATTTAATCAAAGGTTAGTAGCACGATACCAGCTGGCAACATAGGTATAAAAGTAAGAAAAACAAGATGTGTTTGTGAAACACAATGTCCCCCTATATGATGTTTGACCTTGAAGGATGACCTTGACCTTGTGAAGGATGACCTTGACCTTTCACCACTCAAAATATGCAGCTCCATGAGATACACATGCATGCCAAATATCAGGTTGCTATCTTCAATATTGCAAAAGTATTCATAAAATAAGTGATTTAGGCCACATATATTTGACCTCTGACCTTGAAGGATGACCTTGACCTTTCACCACTGAAAATGTGCAGCTCCATGAGATGCACATGCATGCCAAATATCAAGTTGCTATCTTCAATATTGCAAAAGTATTTATAAAATAAGCGATTTGGGCCATATATATTTGACCTCTGACCTTGAAGGATGACCTTGACCTTGAACTTTCACCACTCAAAATGTGCAGCTTCATGAGATACACATGCATGCCAAATATGAAGTTGCTATCTTCAATATAACAAAAGTTATTGCAAAATGTTAAAGTTGGCGCAAACAGACCAACAGACCAACAGACAGACCAACAGACAGACCAACAGACAGACCAACAGACAGGGCAAGAACAATATGTCCCCCACTACTATAGTGGGGGACATAAAAAAAAATAATTATAATTTTTCATTTTTTTTTGGTGGGGGGAATTTTTAGCTGAAATAGGGGAAAAAAGTATACTTTTTTTCATGGTGGAAGCCGCCGATATTCGGCGGTAAAAAGTGCCAAACGAGGGCCCTGGTTTAGAGAATTATTTTTTTCTAACCAGTTTAATTATACATGTATTCAGACTCATTAAAAAAAATGTACCATTTCTAGAGACCTGTTAACATATTGATATCATTTCAATGGTCTTGTTCACATATTGGAGGATTTTTGATGTTCCTTAGTTAATGCCTTAGCTTGCTAAATTCTAACATTGGAACTGTACAGCTCCATAAAAAATATATATAATTTAAAAAAATAAAAAAAGTTTGCCAGAAGGAGCTCAAACCAGTGTCATTTACATGTAGATTAAATGGCTGCCGTCTTTGGCATTCATCTATCTAGATCTTGAAATGTTTGCACACATTAAATACTCAAACATGTTGTAACAAATTTGACAAAAACAAAAGAAACATTCCAAATTGTTCAGTTATTTCCCATTTGTGCAGATATATAATTTTATTAATTTCAAAAGATGATTATTTATAAACAACACTGTATATTAAGCATCCCAGCAGTCTGTGAACAAGTCCCTTCAAACCTGGAATGTGTACATAAATAGCACATATTCATAATATTGTCTTAAGTCACTTACTGAAGTCTACAGGAGCAACAAATTCCTTAATCAAATAACAACATTCCAATAATATTTAAAATCATAAACTAATTTCTTAACATTTCTAGGCCAATTATTTGCCTACAAACTGCAGTTATGCAAAGTTTTATAAACTGCAAATTAAAATATTGCAACAATAAGAAGAGACATTGCTATAACAACTAAAACAATTATTCACATATAAATTCAGCACTTGCTATGTAGACACACGAAACATGTATAAAATATTAAGTCACATTTTAAATAGAGCACATTTAAATACAGGGGAAAAAAATCATGTTAGAGGAAAAGGTCACTCAAAATCATGTTTCACAGTCAACCAGTTTGATTATCAAAATGAACACTTTCGTTGTTGCGGATTCACATCTCAATGCTTCAAACATTGTTTGTGTGACCCATCATAGGAACCAAATGCTTGATATGACTATTGACGAATGGCCATGACTTAGTTACAAGGTGAGAGAGTTATGATCAATGGATGGAATCTGATGAAACGATGCTCAGTCTGTGCACACTGCATCTGAGCTACATCCGAGGCTCACTTTTCACAATAACTGATTCATGGTGCATAGCCTCTGAATATTTCACATAGTCATTCGGACTGAACGAGTGCTGTGAAATGTTTGTGCGGGGCATGATGGTCTGTGTTGGGGTTGTCTCTTGACGCTCTTGACGTTCCTGTCGCTCGTGACGCATCGAATTTCCAAGATACAAAGGCTGAGCTGTGACCACATGAATTTTGTTTGCCTCTGCAAATCGTTGTAAAGCATCGTATCTGTTTTTGAGTGCGCTCAGTTCCATGCGAACAATGTCGTTTTCACGCTGAAGACGTTCAACCTCATTCCGCAAAACATCTTTTTCCGTTTCTAGCACCTCCTTTTGAGAGATTCTCTTTTCTCGACAGTTTGCAGCATACCCCCTGTTTTTCAACGTCCTTCGCCGCTGCTTTAGTTTGATGACCTCGTCCCTTGTCATGCCTTTCAGCATTCGGTTGAGATCCTTAACTGACAGGGCTATCAGCTCCTCGTCCGAGATCTGCTTGGAGGTGATGTTCTGCAGATATTTCCCCTCGGACTTGATCTGCGACAAGAATATCTGAAATGGACAATTATGTGATGATTTAAAACATTAAAGGCATATTTAGAGTAGGATAAGTAACTCTACCCTTTACACTGAAGTAATATCTTGAGAATAAACACTCGTATTTCCAGTATAAACACTGAAGTCATGTCATGAGTATAAACAGAGAAGTGATAACTCAAGCATATACACTAAAGAAATATCTGGAGCATAAACACTGAAGTGATATCTCAAGCATAAACACTTAAGTTATTTCTAGAGCATAAAAATTGAAGTGATATCTCAAGAATAGACACTCAAGAAATATCTGGAGCATAAACACTGAAGTGATATCTCGAGCATAAACACTTAAGTTATATCTAGTCTAAGAGCATAAACATTGAAGTGATATCTCAAGCATAAACACTCAAGTTATACCTAGAGCATAAACACTGAAGTGATATCCCAAGCATAAACACTGAAGAAATATCTCGAGCATAAACACTGAAGTGATATCTCAAGCATAGACATTGAAGTGATATCTCGAGCATAAACACTGAAGAAAAATCTTGAGCATAAACACTGAAATCATATCTCGAGCATTAACACTAAAAATATATTTAGATCATGAACATTGATGATATAAACAAGATTTCTTTGAGAAACACAATGCCCCCCAGAAAGCCAAATATGAATTTGCTATGTAGTTTATCAGGGTTGCCACCAACCTGATGAAATAAAATTCCCTGACTTTTCACTGACTTTTCCCTTACCAAATCTTGGTTTTCACTGACTAATTTCGGGACATATTCAGCCTCCTCCACCCAATACAGCTGACCAAATCCACCCATTTAATGTTTCTTTTATTCTTTAATTAACATATAATATTTAACAACTAACAAAGCAGTACTACTTGTACACTAATCTACATGTATGCATGATGCAAGGCTATATAGTAAACAAGGGACAAAATTGTCACAAAACCAGGTTTTCATTGTGAAAAAAAAATCTGATAAAGGGAGAAAACTCAAACTGAACTTTTGAAATGACCAAAAAAAATTAACCCCCTTTGTAATTTTTTTTTTTTTTTAATCTATTTTTAGTCGTGGCGACCTTGACATTGGAGATATTGACGTGATTCTTTCGTGGGACACACCGTCCCATGATGGTGAACAAATGTGCCAAATGATTTTAAAATCTCACAATGAATGACATAGTTATGGCCAGGACAAGCTCATTTATGGCCATTTTTGACCTTTGAACTCAAAGTGTGACCTTGACCTTGGAGATATCGACGTAATTATTTCGCGCGACACACCGTCCAATGATGGTGAACAAATGTGCCAAATGATTTTAAAATCTGACGATGAACGACATAGTTATGGCTCGGACAAGCTCATTTATGGCCATTTTTGACCTTTGAACTCAAAGTGTGACCTTGACCTTGGAGATATCGACGTAATTATTTCGCGCGACACACCGTCCAATGATGGTGAACAAATGTGCCAAATGATTTTAAAATCTGACAATGAACGACATAGTTATGGCCCGGACAAGCTTATTCCGCCAGCCCGCCAGCCAGCCCGCCAGCCAGCCAGCCAGCCAGCCCGCCCGCATTCGCCAATCTAATAACCAGTTTTTTCCTTCGGAAAACCTGGTTAAAAATCAATAGGGGTCATCTGCAAGTCATGATAAATGTACCTATGAAGTTTCATGATCCTAGGCCTTAGTATTCTTGAGTTATCACCTGGAAACCATTTTACAGTTTCGAGTCACTGTGACCTTGACCTTTGACCTAGAGACCTGAAAATCAATAGGGGTCATCTGCCAGTCATGATCAATGTACCTATGAAGTTTCATGATCCTAGGCAAGTTTTTTTTTTGCCCGATTTTATAGCCGAAATTCTGCTATATTCCCAATCGCAAAAAGTATACTTTTGTCTAAACCAAATTTTCAATTTTCTAAGTATAAAAAGGGCAAATAATTCTGTCAAAATGCACGCCAGAGTTATCTAACTTTGCCTTCCCAGTCCCCTCATGATAGTAAGTAAGTGTACCAAGTTTAAATGCAATAGCTTTGATACTTTATGAGAAAAGTGGACCTAAACACAAAACTTAACCAGACGCCAACGCCAAGGTGATGACAATAGCTCTTAACTTTTTTTCAAATGACCAAATGACCTTTACCTTTGACCTAGTGACCTGAAAATCAATAGGGGTCATCTGCAAGTCATGATAAATGTACCTATGAAGTTTCATGATCCTAGGCATAACGTTCTTGAGTTATCATCCGGAAATATTTTACTATTTCGGGTCACCGTGACCTTGACCTTTGACCTAGTGACCTGAAAATCAATAGGGGTCATCTGCGAGTCATGATCAATGTACCTATGAAGTTTCATGATCCTAGGCATAAGCGTTTTTGAGTTATCATCCGGAAACCATTTTACTATTTTGGGTCACCGTGACCTTGACCTTTGACCTAGTGACCTGAAAATCAATAGGGGTCATCTGCGAGTCTGGATCAATGTACCAATGAAGTTTCATGATCCTAGGCATAAACGTTCTTGACTTATCATCCGGAAACCATTTTACTATTTCAGGTCACCGTGACCTTGACCTTTGACCTAGTGATCTCAAAATCTATAGGGTCATCTGCGATTCATGATCAATGTACCTATAAAGTTTCATGATCCTAGGCGTTAACGTTCTTGAGTTATCATCCGGAAACCATCTGGTGGACAGACCAACCGACATGAGCAAAACAATATAACCCCTCTTCTTCGAAGGGGGGCATAATGAAGTATTAAAACTAAAGGTATCTCTAGAGCATAAACAGTAAGGTATTTCTAGAGATTAAGCAATTATAAATCAAAGTTATATCCTCAGAATAAATACTAAAGGTATATTCTCGAGTATACAGATTCAAAAATCATTTAGAAATCATAAAACTGAGGGCACATTTTAGAGCATAAATTACGGGGTATTGAACAATAAAGGCATATCTAAAGCCAGCTAAGGTGACCCACAATTAATAGTTTTGAAAATGCACTTCATGAAAACAGCATTTTTTTTAGAAAATACAGTTAAATTTTGCAAACATCTAATTGCACCTACTTTTTTTTAAACAAACACGGCTACAACATTTTCTCTTTGGGCATTTTGTTTACAAGAAATTCCTCTCAGAAAATTGTCTCCATCCCAATAACGAACAACATATATTTTCCAAGACACCTCCAATGTCAATCTCTAGCGGTCAGATGCTCCTGGAGTATTCCATAAAGAAAGTGTCTGGTGACGTATGTTTCTTAATTTGGTGGCAGTGATACAATTTTAGAAATGTTATGCTCATGAGAATATTATTAAAAATATTTTCAACGCATCAAAATTTGTCAACCATTTAAAATAAACAAGAGGGCCTGAAAGGCCCAAAGTCGCTCATCTGAAATAACAAGATATTATTTGGACAAATCTTCTGACCAAGTTTCACGAAGATCGGAAAATAAATGTGGCCTCTAGAGTGTTAACAAGGTTTTACTAAAGCCATATAAGAAAAATGCCCTGCCCCCTGGCAGCCATGTTTTTCAACCAACCGGCATTATTTTTGAACTCGTCCAAGATATTATCAGGATGAATCTTCTGACCAAGTTTCATGAAGATCGGACAGTAAATGTGGCCTCTAAGAGTGTTAACAAGATTTAACTTGACCATATAAGGAAAAATGCCCCGCCCCTTGGAAGCCATTTTTTTCAAGCAAACATAATTATTTTCAAACTCATCCAAGATATCATTGAGACCAATCTTCTGACCAAATTTCATGAAGATTGGACTATAAATGTGGCCTTTAGAGTGTTCACAAGGTTTTATTATAGCCATATATAGCCATATAAGGAAAAATGCCTCGCCTCTGCAGGGCTCAACATTAACCTAAAACCCAACTTGCCCTGCTGGGCAAGTACTTAGAAAATCTACTTGCCCTTAACGTAAAGCCATTTGCCCAAACATGAAATATCACATTAACTGTTAACCTCATATTTTGTAATGAAGATCAAAATGATACACCACAAAACCTTTTTTATTTTTGCACATTTAACAAAATGATTACAGCAATTAAAGTCTAATTTAAGTCTAAATTAAATGCTTTGTTCTTTTTTGCACTTGCCCGGTCGGACAACTAGATTATAAAATAACTTGCCCGGACCCAACTTTTACTTGCCAGGGGCAATAGGACAACCGTAAATGTTGAGCCCTGCTCTGGTGGCCATGTTTTGAAAGCAACCAAAACCATCTTCGAACTCATCCAAGATATCATTGGGACAAATCTTCTGACCAAGTTTCATGATGATCGGAATAAAAATGTGACCTCTAGAGTGTTAACAAGGTTTTACTAAAGCCATATAAGGAAAATAGCCCCGTCCCTGTGGTGGCAATGTTTTTCAACCAACCGGCATCATTTTTGAACTCGTCCAAGATATTATTGGGATGAATCTTCTGACCGAGTTTCATGAAGATCGGACTATAAATGTGGCCTCTAGAGTGTTAACAAGGTTTTACTAAAGCCATATAAGGAAAAATGCCCCGCCCCCTGGCGGCCATGTTTTTCAACCAACCGGCATCATTTTCGAACTCGTCCAAGATATTATTGGGATGAATCTTCTGACCAAGTTTTATGAAGATCAGACTATAAATGTGGCTTCTAGAGTGTTAACAAGATTTTACTATAGCCATATACCTGTATAGCCATATAAGGAAAAATGCCCCGCCCCTTGGCAGCCATGTTTTTCAAGCAAACGTAACCATTTTCGAACTCATCCAAGATATCATTGAAACCAATGTTCTGACCAAACTTCATGAAGATTGGACAATAAATGTGGCCTCTAGAGTGTTAACTAGGCAAATGTTGACGCCGCACAACGCACGACAGAAAAAAAAAACGATCACAAAAGCTCACCATGAGCACGTTGTGCTCAGGTGAGCTAACAACAGTGTCAAGGTTTATTCAGGAGAAAAAGCAGAAATTTATGGACCATACAAAAACACAAAGTTCTAACAATAGACTTGATAATTTTATTTTGGCGGTTTCTGCACACCAAAGTAAATTTCTCATAATGAACATTAATATTTAACATAATTGCTATCACACTCAGAACAACCAAAAACATTTTAATATCTTTAAAATATTTTTTCAACATTAACATAATATTCATCATTTAAATGGTGATAATCTATGTATATATTATGTACATGCAGTGATCCAGCTAGGCCTAAATGGAAGGGCCACCCCGCCCTGCCCTTCCGAGGCCCTGCCCTGCCCTTTCATTTATTTATTTTTTAAATAAATTTTTAGACATTTTATAATTTATAAATCTCTTATTACATTGTAATTAATTTATTCCTCATTGTAGACATTTATTTTAATTGCATGGTTTAATAATAATGGAAATAATATATTCTAACAATTATTAATAACAAAAAATGTAATATGCAACAGGGAGCATTCCAGATAGGACCGCGCACTCTAAAGTGCTGTTTTGACAAAATACTGCACCTCGAAAGTGCCCTTTTGACAAAATAGTCCCCCTGCCCTTTTTAAATCCTAGCCCAAGAGCACTGACATGGTATACTATAACTACATCAGTGTGGCCAAACCTCCACTCTCCACATTAACACATTAAGTATGTAAATATTACAAAATCGTAGTATGATGAAACCTCCACCACCCATATAAACATGCCTCTAATAAATGTCAAGTATAGAATGTCACCGCCATGTGAAGACATGTGAAAGTGTTCTTCATTTAGAATGTGTTTACATAACTGTGCCTTTGTCTTTATGTTTAAAATACTACAGCCTGTGATATTTTTTGTGGGGAAATATTTGACATTAGTTTGTTTCAATATGAAATATCACAACAGGTCTGTAACATGACCATTGAGTAGTAAACATTGGAAACCATCATGCCAAATCCAATTCTGTTATTGTTTTTATAGAGTGCATATTTCTACAGATATTGACAAAGCCTAGTTTAAAAAGAATGTATCAAAATAAAGGGCTTGTGAAAGAGTTTTTTTTAACTACTGATTCCATTTCATTAATGTTCTACTCACTGTTTGTAAGCTTAAATGTGAGACATCATATTTTACGTAACATATAATATTAAGTACAAACTGGGATTGAACATATGACATAATTATGTTCCAGTTGTTTTATACTTAATGTGTACCTGCACATTGCAGGACACTGTCCTAGTTTTTGTTACCTCATACTAAAATTTAAAAAGGAAATGTAACTGTTTAAGGATTTAAATTCACCGAAATGAGTTTATTTTATTTTTTTCATAATGCAACAATGTTCTCAACTTATCTGTAAAACTTAAACCTTTTCTCTGCAAAATCAGTATCAGGTGATTATTTATTAAAATACATGGTTATAAGAATCATTTGAGTATTGATTATAGGCTTGCTCTCCTCAAAAATGTCACAAAATAAAAGCTCATTGTTGATATTGTTGAAAAGCATTTCAATACGTGGCCTCTATGTGGCAGAGTATTAAGGGCTCCACGTCACCATGAATGACATGCCACATGTGACCAGGGCCCATGTGACACGTACCACAAGTTGTGACAACATATGGTGCACACATTACAAACATAATAGCACACAGAAGAATTAAACGTGTAACAACTCCAGCTTAGAGTTGAGTTAACCATTTACCACAAAGATTCGTATATTGACACAGTTGTAGTCCCTCTGAGTGAAAGTTAAATTCAATGAAAGACCTTTTTTACTAGATTCAATTTTTAACGGCGTTATTTCCAATCCTTAGATACTGATAAGAAGCAAACAGCATAAAACCTGAACAGACTGTGAGTTACTCGCAGGCTGTTCTGGTTTTATGCTGTTTGCACATAGCCAATGCACATTTTGACTTTGCTTCTGAGTGGGAGGATGTCATTGAGAACTGAGTTAGTATTTCTTACCATTATAAACAAATAATAAAAATAAAAACATGGCCAAATATTGGCACGCCCCAAGCAATTGTTTCATCATGCCGTTCTCCTTACACTTTCTTAAACCCCTGGATTTTTATGTCACCTTAAGGCTCAACCAGCAAGGCTTGTCTGGGTTTTGTTCGCATGATCTTGTATAACTTTATATAAACAAAACATTCAAATTTCATCTTTAAAATTATTCATACCACAAATCTGTAAGCTGCTGATATATTATTTATTAACTAATATGGCCATTGTTTTATCTTATTATTTGCAATGTTAAGCATAATGTTTTACTTTACAATGAAACTTTGGAAAATGAATTTTATCTCATTCAGACTCTTATCCCAAGATCAGAATTAGAAATGCTACAAAATGTGTATTCATTTGCAAAATTCTGAACACCAACCACAGAAACATGACACAGCCAACAGTTTTTTAATGTGACAACAGTTACTCAACCATTTCATACCAGACACAAAGCCAGTAACATGTAACATTTTTAACCGTTTTGCTACTAAGCCTAGTACACATATTTATGAGCAACATAACAAGGTAGACTAAAATAATGTTCAACACTGTAACAGGAATAAAGATAAGCCATTTACATTTTAATATTGTCATTTATACACAAACAGAAATACTTGTATACAAAAGGAAATACTTTGTTTATAGCCCACATGAGCAACAGCTTGGTCACAATTACAAGCAGTTTCAGTGAGAACATCTGTTTCTGCCCAGCTCAGCAACTCTGCGGCCATTTTCCAGCTGACTCATGGACAGATAGATCAATACCCTCACATTCTGTATCCTCCTCCTCTTGGCTCAAATTAGGACAAAATCTAGATTCACTTAAGGCCGTCTCTGACTCATATGTTGCTTTAGCCTTATTGGACAGCAGCTTAGACCCAGAGCAACAGGGATGCATTTCAGCCAATGGAACTCCAGAAAAAAATGCAAATAAAAGTTCACTGCAAATAGAGTGTTACATGAAATAAAATCAGGCGACCAGTTCCAGAGAGAAAAACCGCTGATGCGACTGTCTATAACAGTTCTGAGTCATAGACAGGCACGCAATACCAATACCGATAGAAAGTATTGATCAAGCGCCAGTACAGGGAGAAAAATTAGGGGCTGTCACTTGTTGCCAGCATACAGTCAGCTAGAATCTTCCCCCCTGACAATCAATAAAGGTTGACTCACTTAGAACATTGTCATAGTAAATGTAGCAGACATGTTTTTAATGTTTTATCCAAGGCTGCTGCACATGATTCACCACTGAGTCACATTATTGAAACATTCCATTAAATTTCACTGTTTCGTAGTCAGTAACAGGAGGCATTTTAAGAATAAAATGTTAATGCAACTTTCATTGATTAATATATTACTACATGTTAGTTATCATAATTCAAATATATCATATACACTATATTTGTAACAATGTCTAAAGCTCAAGTCATCAAGAGCCATTATAAGTATACTTTTCCTTAAAATACTTACACAATTAAATTATTATAGCTTTCACGTAAATCTTACAAATCTACTTCCTTGTGTGGGCGTAAAACTCTAATTACAAGAATTATGTCTTGCATACAAAGCTTATTTTGATTTTATTTTGAAGGAAAATACCTCCACCACTAATCTTCTGTCATCGTTATATTTGGGTGGGCCCATTAGAAAACAAATATCCATGACAACTAGTAAACAGGTTACTCAGTAAATGCTACAAATATTCAGAAATTTTAAAGATCAGAAAGACCAATAACAGCATCTGATATTAATGCCACATATGGAAAAGATGAAAATAGCCGGCATTTACTATTATTGGAATGCCATTATCAAGCCTTTCCCTATTTAGTACAGGCATGTTTACGGGAATCTATTTTCATTCCAATGAATCAAAATGAGTGCAGTAAACAGAAGGCTTGTCTCAATTTAACTTACTCACAAATTTATATACTCTATTAGAATTACAGAAGGAGATAAAATCCAACTTGCAATAGCCTTAAAGGGACCGTCAACCACGAATGACGAAAAAAGTTCTAAAATACCATATTTTATAATTATTAGTTTATATTGATTAAACTATCACAAGAGGTATATTACATTACCTTAAACAATACAGACAGATTACACTTTTAAACCAAATCAAGAAGATCAACATGATAAAATAATTAATATAATACATGTAGTCAACTCTATTTATTTACCGGTACCCAATTTGTCCCTATTTTTGTTCAAGCGAGTACAAGCAGAACAACTTTGTGTAATGATGTTTATAATGTAAATTGTTGCAGAGTGTAGACTATTTTTTTTTAAGTGCCCCCTAATGCTAACAATGTATCTAATTTACTTGAAAACAAATCATATAATAAGAAATATGACAGATGAGGCTAATAAGATTTCCTGAGCTGCAAAAAATACTTTATTAATTCTGATAAAACAAAGGCGAGTTTGTGGCCATCCTACTTTAAATTAACAAGGCAATCCTTTTGAAACACCACCCTGTGGTTTTGGATTCTGTTCATTTACAAAACTTGAAATAAAAAGCTCTATTGGTAATAAAGCCCCAACTATGAATTGATTGACCAAATGCACTGAGGTACCTTGAAACATCAATAGATATTGCACTTGTGCCAGATTAATTGTCTACCACTTAATAACCACTGTGTTTAAAACAATGTTGGCAATGGTAGACATGGCGACCAGAGAACCCAATCAAGACAACTCATAAATTCAAATTGTTATGTGACAGACTTAAGTGTTACTATTGACTATGATTGAATTCAATGAGGATTTATGAAACATAACATACAAGTAACAAGAAGTGAAAGCATTTCAGCAACGCTACATATCCAGATCTATTTTTAGACAGACTCAAATATTTACATTGGTGTCCTTAGTGAACGCTTGCTACCTTGATAAACAAATCGATGACTGAACACAATTAATTTAATGTATGCTTTTAAGCTTAAAGAATTATGAAGGAATTTGAGGTCAAGATAAAATATAATGCTTACATAATATTACATATCCAAGTACAAAATTAATGCTTACATAATCTTATATATCCAATTACACAGGTTTCCCAACTGGACTTTTTTATTGGTGATTTACAGTTAATAGGTGTTTAAAATAATACAAGTAATATATGAAACAGAAACTGAAACTTATCTACATTTTATACTATTTGTAAAATATCTCTTTTAAGCTCAACTGAAATTTTAATAATTTCATCATGAAACAGAAAGCAAAGCTATTACGAATTACAATTGGGATAAAAAATAGATTAAATAATCAAAACCATGTAGCAATTCAATAACACATTTCTAACAGATTTAAGTGAAAAAAGCTGGCAAAGAGTTTGATATTATCTACGTTAAATCAGATTTATTTCCATTTCTCAGTGTAAAATGTTAATACCTTTTGAAGAGTTTGTTTAAAGAAAAAACAAACAACCACTATCATTATTAACCTCATAAATTGTATGGATTCTTTACAAAATTGTTACATTTCAACTTAGAATGGTCATAACTGTAACCATAAATAATGACACTGACTCTGTAACATTTTATTTAAATTATTATGGTTTCTGTAACAGGATGAATTCCAATCATAATTATATAACACCAAAATTCTGTAGAAATGAATTTTATAACATTAAATAATATTAACATTGATTTATCATGGTATGAATATTTCTTGATAGAAACAATCATCATAAATCATACATGTATCACTCCGTGAAATAAAGCTTAGTGTATAATTAATATTTGTGTAACTTTTACAATTCCATGATTTTTAAAATTATTTTTAACAAGACTATTGTCAAGCAATATGGTCCCCTACCGGCGAAACTCCACCATTGACAGAATTTTTATTTGTTGCCATAGCAACCACAATTTTTGACATAGGAACAAAATGAAATGACGTGCATAATCTCCATATTGCCATCTATCTATGTTTCAAGTTTCTTGTTTGGCAGTTTGGCACTTTTTACCGCCGAATATCGGCGGCTTCCCCCATGAAAAAAGTATACTTTTTTCCCCTTTTTGCAGCTCAAAATTCCCCCTCCAAAAAACAATTTTTTTTTATTACTTTTAAACCTATGTTGCCAGCTTGTATTGTGTTACTAACCTTTAATTAAATGTACATTTATGTAAAGAACATTAAAATATAGCAATTTTAGGTGTTGAATGGTTGGTGAAAAAATCTTCTAAAATTCCCCTTTTCGCCCAAAACGACACGAAATTCACCCTCATTGGGTGGCTTCCCCTAGTGGCAAGAGAGGGCCCTGAAGTTATCGCAGGATCCAGAAAAATGTGACAGACTGATTGACTGACGCTCACACAACACAAAGCGCAAACAATAAGTCCCCTACCATTTCACCGGTAGGGGACAATAAGTTTATTTATGTGTACGACAACCTTCTCTGTTGACACAGCTATTTATAATAATATAAACTGCATATTTTTTACATATTGAATATCTATTAAAAAATTATTTTTGATATACTTATTCATAGTGCTTAATAAGTAAAGACTAAAACTAGATATTCAACAAGCAATTAGTATTATAGCAGAGCATCTGGGGTTTGTTTATATTGGACTGAAATTTACTTTGTATCGACAGTAAATTTCTATAAAAATGATATGGTCAAAATTCAACTGCATCTTTGACAAACCCATACGTTTCAGTTTCACTGTACAACGAATGTTTCGAAGAAAAGACGTAAAATAATTTGGCAATCAGCGAGTCACGTGCTTATGGTACGAAGAAGATAAAACAGCCGATTTTGCGCATTTATAAATAGAATACAAATCAACAGGTGTTCTTATGAACATTTATAATTCATATAACATCACAATTACTACGATTACTTAAGTAAAACATCGACATTTAACTTACTAAATAGAAACTGTTAATTAAAACAAAGATAAAACAAATCAAAGACTGTAATCAAAACGTAAACAAAGAAGGACACATCAGTACGCCGCTCCAAACTAGGACACAACTTTCAACACATAACAAAGTCATTTATCGACTAAAATAACTCACCTTTTTACTCATTTTAATCCACTTTCTTTACGTAGAAATAAATCCAACAAACAAACTTTCCGTATAAGTTCACTGTTCAGAATCACAGAATGTTATGTCGACTTGAATGACTAAAAACTGCTTATTACGTAGTTTAGTTGTGTACTCAATACCGACCGTTGGTTGTTTTGCGCCACGAGTGTATTTCTATTGACGCAGTAGATTTTGATGACTCAGCGGTCCAAAGTAGCAGATGATAACAAGATAATATCAATAAAACCATACAACATTCTCAATAAATACTTCTTTAGCAAGTAAATATATATTCTTAATGTAACAAAGGATGGTAGAATTTATGCTTAAATTGACAAAAATGTCGTTTATATAAATAGTGAAGTGTGTGTATTGCGTTTTGTGTATCGGCGCACAATGCCTCGCGCGCAACAGGTCGTCCAATCAGAAATACCGTTACAACGCAAGGCCCGCCTAATATTGCAACAACAAACAATGAAACTGCGTCGTAGTAAAACACTTTCCCACAGTAGTATCCAACAGGGGGCGTGAGAAAGAGACATTTTCGCGCCTTTTTAAGTACAAAGGTTGCATTGTTAATGTTTAATAGAAAAGAAAGTCAGTTAGATATGTACATGTAACAATAACTTATTACACAGCATTACTCTAATCTAGATCTACATTTAGATTTTTGATAGTAGTCTACTCAGTACCTATATGGTCTGTGCAAAACAACAACAACACAACACCACCAAAAACAGATATGAACAGCCTGACACATATAGCAGTTAAAGCATAATTACCAATAGAAACGTTTCAATAGATTTTAATATTATAACTTAATAAAGTTACTGACACGTGGTACAATAGACTTCTATGTGTCTCAAAATAATAGTAAGATCTATATATATAGATGTGTAGGCTATTTAGATATATCGATAATTTTAATATACAATTCATAGACAAACACGTACCCTTCCAACATTTATTGCATATATTTCATTTATATTTACTATAGTTTATCAGATATAGAAATCTAATAAGAGATGTACTAAATATACACTCTTATTTTAGAGTGTACCAATAAACTTCAGGAAATACTTCGCTTATATTAAGCCTTAAAGAGTCATCTCCCTTGACACAACTTGGTTGTTTGAATTTTAAGAAGGTAAGCAAAAAGTGGTTGAATCGCGCTGTAATTTGTCACAAGTAGCAGTAGTTATAGTGCTTCGAAATGATCACTGAACGATGTCCACGTCAAGAGTTGTTGGTAAAAAAATTCCTACACCCACGAGTCGCCGTGCGTTTCCCTTGTTAGTGGTTAGGTAGCGCTAAAATCAGTGTTTGAATAATTATCATACTTGTTACATTTTATTGACATTACGTTTCACCGTTGCATACAATAAGAAAGACATGCCTTTTACGGAATTCAGTCGACATCAGCGTGTAATCTCCATACATCCTTAAGCGTTTCACTTCCATTATTTAATATTAAACGTATCACACATGTACATAGTTTACATTTCACAAGCAACATAGGAGAATAAAATAACTGCTTTAAATTTCAATAAGGCGAAAACATGTTGTTTTTTTGTCCATTTACATCTAAAAATAATACGATAGGTAGGTCGACTATTTTTTTTAATTATGACCCTTTCTTGTGCGGTAAGTGCATATTTTCTACCTTAACTACCTTAACTACATGTATATTCCATGACATACATCTTCAAAATCTCATGTCATCATTATTTCTGCATAAGTTTAAAACGAATAATTATGATCGGTATGTAGAAAACATGATTGAAAATTCAACACGATATTAACAAGAACAAGTTTAAGGTCTGCACATAAAATAAGAATCGGTCTGTTATTTAGGCATTCTGTTCAAACATGAAACGGTGCGGCGAATTGCAAATTTTGTTTAGGGTGTCACATTGTCATGGACATCTTAAGCATTACAATAATACGGATGCATACTATTCTATTTCCGTTTAATTATAGCGAATTTAGCATCGTATCAAACGTACAACTAAATTAGCGTCCAACGGCTAATTTTCGCTTATGAATTCATCGAGACCATCATCAGTGTTGATTGCAGTCAAATAACAACGTTACATCGCAGTGAATACGAAGGGGGGGGGGGGGGGGGTAATGTAATAATTACGAAATTGATATATAATAATACGAATAAGTGGAATAACATGCTCATTTATGTCAGAATGTCTCGTTAAAGTCACATCAGGTAGGAAAACAAGCCCTAGCGCCAATTGAGGGAACAATGTTAATTTAGCAACCAAAAAAGCCATCATTCTTCATTAGCAACGGCGGTAAAAACCCATCGTCAACTATAGCGTATGCGAATAAGGAAAACAATCGGAATATCTTCGCGACGACCTGAGGCCATTTCGTCTATAAGAGTTTAACTTTTTTTGTTCAACCGTCTGGAACCTTTGATGTCTGATCGAAATCAAACAAAAACCTCGGCATCAAAATACTGAACATTTTAAAGACACGCAGGACGCCGAAAAGTTTCAGGAATGTTTAAGAACCCGTCTTTGTTGTCTCAGCACACTAGTATTCGGTAAGCCCTCTGCAAGGTTACTTTATGTTTAATCTACATTGAGCGGATCCTTTTTCACTTAACATTTGCCACTCGACATCTTAATGGAGCTTTCTGCTGTTATGTCGAATCCTGCAATATTGATTTATTCCAGAACGTTTCGAACTATGCCAATGACTGACCGAATATGCCCAAACTGTCCCGAGTTAAACATTCGGAGTCCACATTTTGAAATTTAAAATGCTACCGAAGTCTTGGTCTTAGAAATGAAGCTTTCCATAAAATTTCCTTATTATTTAAAAAGAAAAATAGCACAAACAATAATGTATGCAGTATACACTAATGTGAAGACTTAATTCTTAGGAAATGATTAGAGCAGAACTTAAAGGCAGTATGAACACCTCTGTTGCACGTAACAATAAAGCTTCTCATATTTTTTTGATGAGTTCTGGCGTGTAGTTGGTTGAAAAAAAGCAAATAAAAAAAAAGAACTATGTATACATATGTCAGAAGTCCCATTAGACAAATCATTGAAGCGGAATGTCTTGGTAGTATTCCCTCCTCCTTCTGTCACTGAAGCTTCCCATACACATGTTAGGGGTATAAACAATATAAAAGTCCGACTACCGGATCCTTAGGTACACTTTATGGTCTTTGGTCGGGAATAAGTAGAGCTTATACATACCTTTTGATTTCTGTTATATAAATAACACTTTTTACAGTTAGTAATATTACCACATATGCCAACTTGTTTAAGCTTAAATATAAACACTTTGTGAAAGACTCGGTCAAAGGCCTCACTAATATCACAGTATATGTTTCATGTAATTTTCTTTCATCGAATGATTGACCCATTTTGCTGCATATATCAATGAATTGGTAGTCTGTTGAGTAAATGGATACAAATCCTGATTGTGTTTTTTTTTAATTAATTTATTTTTAAGTTAGAAACTACACGATGATCATACGATAACAGATGGCACTTTGATAACAGAGAAAAACAAAAGTCACTTGCAAGAGAAAAGTTCCTCCGTTTTTTAATTTATGTCCTTTATATTATTTTTTTGAGACAGTGTGGAGTTGATAAATGGTATATCCTTTCGTATCCGAAAAAAGAATGTCACGGAAGAATGGTATTTTTTTTCCAAATGATGAAATTCCATTCCAAAACTGCATGAACTCGATGATAAGTACTTATTTCAACAAAATAAAATTTAAGAAATATTGATATATGACACGCTTGATACCGGAGACTTTCTACAAACTGTGCACTCTAATATCCGAGTGTTATCTTCTACATAAAATAAGTTTATTTATAATGTGTCTTTTCTTACCAAAAGGGTTCGTATTCCAGCTTGTAGAGATTACTTAGTTTCAAGTACAGACATTCTAATATTATTCAATGATATATGAACGAAGATAGAGCATTTGTTATCGGTGGTACGCATTATGTTGTAGACACTTTGATTTCCGAGACTTTCAACAAATTGGGTAATTGGATATGGTTTAGGCCGGCGAGAGTACGATTGTAGTACCAAGGAAGCAGACATCCAGAGGATGTATAAAAGCTTCCAAGTAACAATCGATATAACAAATGAAAATCAAGATAAAATGACCAGATTTAAATCCACAAGATGCCGTGTCTTAATTGAATATGCAATGAAAAACAAAATCATAATCATTTTACACAATGATATACGGTGGCATAGACGTGACATTCACTTCTCTTGTTTTAAATTGCTCTCCTCTTTTTTCTATCTCGTGGCCACGAGTTAGCTATGTCGCGGCCACGAGATAGAAAAAAGAGGGGTGCAAAACTAAATGAAAGCGGCGTACAATTAAAAAAAGAGCGGTGCAGTAAATATAGGCAGAGTGCATTAAAAAAAAGAGGAAAGAATTTTCGCTATCTCGAGATCCCGAGTTAGTCAGCCAATCAAATTTTGCGTAGCGATTTAAAAAAAGAGAAGTGAATGTCACCTCTATGCCACCGAAATATCGAGTGTTTTAAAACCTTTCATATTGTCAACTTTATTCTTTTAGCGTTTTAAGTTTGCCATTCGCGTGATTCCCGGAATGTATCGCTATTCGATTGAATCGCTCTCGTTTGTGTGATGTTTCACAGACAGAAAAACTGTCTGTCTGTGATGTTAAACGAATTACCGGTCAGGAATTATACCCTGGTCAATCATTTTGTCTTATTTTAACCATAGACGGCGAAATAAAGTTGGATGCCCATTTTCGATTTGTGTTTGAAAATTCAACCGCTTTTTCATTTAGGGTACCATCTTGTAGAAATTTCTTATCATACGTGAAAATGCAACATTAATCTGCTCTTAATCGGCATTCTTATGCCACAAATTTCTTATATCTTCCGCAGCTAGTCTCATAGGCACTATGAGGATGTTAAAAATACTTATAAACGATAAACTTGAAATAATTGAATACGGTTCCATAGTTTGGGACTTAAAAAAAAGAGATATTTGATAAGAAACACATACATAGTTAGGGCTCATGTACATGGCGCATACTCTCAATATCCTCTATGTATGAAGGACATGATTTTTAAATACCTCCAATACTAAGGAAGTTATGCTCTTACAAGACAATTTAATTTTGATGAAGTTTCAAAATATCATCAACACTTCCATACAATGTTCCTCACAATACTCAGAACAGAGGGTTAGAACAAAACACAAAATATGCCAAGGGCAATTGCTTCAATCATACTGACATGAAGTGGTGTTTCTTGAACTCTGCATTTCCTAGATGATATACTACATAGACCCAAAAGCTATATATATGCTCAAAGATGCCTTTAGAGACCAGGATGTTGGTGTCAACCGGAGATACCGCATAGATCGCAAACTGTTCAACCTTTGGATGCTCCCGGCAAAAACAAGGGTTCAGACAGCTATTATCAGAGATCTGTTGTACGCTGATGACAGTGTACGTAATACTCTATCAGAAGATATGGGACGATGTTCTCCATGTTCTCCAGCGCCTGCACAAACTATGGTCGTACGATCAGATCAAAGAAGACTGAAGTCCTCCATTAGCTCGCGTCTGGATAGCCTTACGTTGAGCCCAACATTACTGGCAAAGGCCAGATATTCAACACAGTGGGCCGCTTCAGTTACCCGTATAGCAAGAGCCAGCTCAGCCTTTGGCAGACTATACCCAAATGTTTGGAACATAAGACGCATCATCACACAGACCAAGCTGAAAGTATACAGTGCAGTGGTGCTCCCGGAAATGCAATCTGAAAAAAATGGACAGTGTATCAAGGCCGAACAAAGAAACTAAATTATTTCACACGACAAGTTTTAGGAAAATACTCGGCATCAATAAGCAAGACAAAACCCCTGACGCAGAGGTCTTGGCTAAAGCACGTCTCCCCAGAATATTCACCATCTTGATGCAGTCCCAACTTACCTGGGAAGGGCATGTAGCCCTGACAAAAGGATACCCAAATAACTGTTTAATGGCGAGCTGAAACAAGGCAAGCGGTCCCACGGTAGGCAGAATAAACGGTTCAAAGACACGCTTTAAGCCTCACTGAAAGCGATTTCAATTAACCCTGACACTTGAGAACAATCCGCAATGGATCGCTCCCCCTGACGCTATTCCATCTAAACAGGCGCCGAGAAGTATGAACGGAAAAACCGCCATAGAGAAGAAGAGGCAAGCCCGAAAGGCTCGTGCTACCAACCCTCCCGGAGACATCCCGCTCATTCCATGCCCGACTTGTTCAAGAAAATTACGTGCCAGGATCGGCCTATTTAGCCATCTGTGCACACACAGACAAACCCGGTCCCAGACCCAGGGTTTAGATCACTAGAGTGGTCCTCGTCTAGTCGATGGACGAACAACACTTCCTAGCAATGACTGGGTAAATCCTGTCATGAGCGTTATGCTCCTTGTGCTTTCATTTTACTTCGAAGTCCTCTATCATTGCAAGAGGTTTAATTTGAATCATTTCAATACTTCCGAATTATGCTCCTCAGAAAACAAGAGATTGCCAAGCAATATGGTCCCCTACCGGCTCCACCATTGTCAGTAATTCCACCATTGTCAGAATTTTTTATTTGTTGCCATAGCAACCAGAATTTTTGACGTATGAACAAAATGAAATGACGTGCATAATGTCCATATTGTCATCTATCCATGTTTCAAGTTTCATGAGAAAATATTTAGAACTTTTAAAGTTATCGCAGGATCCAGAAAACCACCATTTTCAGCAGTATTTCTAGGCTATTTGTTGTCATAGCAACCCTAATTTTTGACGTAGGAACAAAATGAAATGACGTGCATAATGTCCATATTGCCATCTATCCATGTTTTAAGTTCCATGAAAAAAATATTAAGAACTTGTAAAGTTATCGCAGGATCCAGAGAAGTGTGACGGACAGACTGACCGGTGAAACCGGTAGGGGACAAAAAGCGGGATAGACCGTCGGACGGAAGGACGATTTGATTACAAATATGCATCACTTTGGGGTATAATAACTTAATACATATATGCATATTATTAGTCCCCTATCGGTTTCACCGGAGGGGACTTATGGTTTGCGCTCTGTGTGTCAGTCAGTCAGTCAGTCAGTCTGTCACACTTTTCTGGATCCTGCGATAACTTTAAAAGTTCTTAATATTTTTTCATGAAACTTGAAACATGGATAGATGGCAATAAGGACATTATGCACGTCATTTCATTTTGTTCCTACGTCAAACATTCTGGAAAAATTCTGACAATGGTGGAGCCGGTAGGTGACTTATATTGATTGACAATAGTCTTGTTATAAGTGGTATACTTACCTGAGCCATGTACATTGTTATTTAGTAGAAAAGTGTTAACGTAATCATTCTATTACATCAACACATTGCAAGACTATCACTATCATCGCTGTCATCATCATCATAATTATCATCATCATCAACAACAACAACAATGGGTTCAAAATACAGAACTTAAAAGAGGTTAACAATGTGTAAGCAATATATAAGCTTTAAGTTTGCAGCAACCACTAAAGTAATTTTAAAGTAGCGTGAGGCTTTACGAGAAAGAAAAAAGTCTATACATTCTTAAATGAGATACAAGAGCCAAAACAATTGAGTGTGATACAATTAACAACACAATCTGCAAGTTTACACTTGGGTTGCAATGAAATATTGGTAGAATTTGGCAATATTCTATTATTGGCAGAATTTGTCTTCCATATTTGAGATTTAAAACGTTGATCATGATCGTGGCGCTCAGAATGTCGAGTATGTCTTTATCAGCGGTACATTTTGTTCAATTAAAGTAGGCCCGAGTAAGATTTTGATAAATTGAAAGCCTGCAATCGCTGCTAAATGTCGTTACATACGAATACAGAATACGCATAGAGTTTAAGATATAACGGTTTCGAATATTGCTCACGCCATTGTATAAATAACTAATGTTGTTTAAAGAGTTATATTCAAATTAGACTTAAAAAACGTTATTAATTTAAAATAACGCTAAAAGGATATTCTTCATTCTTTATTTGGTGAGTAGGTGCCCGGGTGATTTTCCAGAAGAAAAAAAGCATTGTATTCCGTTATGTGAGAAAATATTAAATTACTACTTTAAAGACCAACACAAACAAACGATTGACTGAGCAAAGAAAAATGGTACCGAGGAATGTGTTCACAGTTTTATTAATTAAATTAAATTGAACAGCGTGTCAAATAATAAAGAAAAAATGAAAGCAAAACATTAACGGCCAGTTTAATTGTTCCCATATGGTACCTGAACCCTATATTATATTGATATTTAGCCCTCCCAAAGATAGGCCTTTCGTACCGATGTACATCTTTCATATTTATCTTGACTTCGCAAGAACATATACAATGTATACTTTACTTGATATATAATGTTCAATGTTGAACATCTCAATCGTTCGTTGATACTAAAATAGGTAAGTTGACGTAAACTCGTTATTTTATCACCATATTTTAACATGTTATATTTCTGAAAACTTCTTTGAATAATATAACTGCAAAATAAAACATTTCAGAACATGTAGCTTGTTAATAATTTGTAGTAGTAGTAGATCTAGTGGTAGCAGTGTTAGCAGCAGCAGTAGTAGTAGTTGTAGTAGTAGTAGTAGTAGTAGTAGTAGTAGTAGTAGTAGTAGTAGTAGTAGTAGTAGTAGTAGTAGTAGTAGTAGTAGTAATAGTAGTAGTAGTAGTATAGTAGTAGTAGTAGTAGTAGTAGTAGTAGTAGTAGTAGTAGTAGTAGTAGTAGTAGTAGTAGTAGTAGTAGTAGTAGTAGTAGTAGTAGTAGTAGTAGTAGTAGTAGTTGTTGTTGTTGTAGAAGTAGAAGTAGTAGTAGTGGTAGTAGTAGTAGTAGTAGTAGTAGCACTAGTAGTAGTAGTAGTAGTAGTAGTAGTAGTAGTAGTAGTAGTAGTAGTAGTAGTAGAAGTAGTAGTAGTAGTAGTAGAAGTAGTAGTAGTAGTAGTAGTAGTAGTAGTAGTAGTAGTAATAATAGTAGTAGTAGTAGTAGTAACAGTAGTAGTAGTAGTTGTAGTAGTAGTTATAGTAGTAGTAGTAGTAGCAGTAGTAGTAGTAGTAGTAGTAGTAGTAGTAGTAGTAGTAGTAGTAGTAGTAATAGTAGTAGTAGTAGTAGTAGTAGTAGTAGTAGTAGTAGTTGTTGTTGTTGTTGTTGTTGTAGAAGTAGTAGTAGTAGTAGTAGTAGTAGTAGTAGTAGTAGTAGTAGTAGTAGTAGTAGTAGTTGTTGTTGTTGTTGTTGTTGTAGAAGTAGTAGTAGTAGTAGTAGTAGTAGTAGTAGTAGTAGTAGTAGTAGTAGTAGTAGTAGTAGTAGTAGTAGTAGTAGTAGTAGTAGTAAAGAGTTGGAAAATGAATTAAACTGTTATAATTTTTGTTACATTGGTAAGGACTTGTTTTTCTATACGATATGCGACTGGATTATTTTAGAGATATTTGCTATATTAATAATTTTTATTCACTTGGCTGCGTACTGGTATCATTCTAAGCGCAGGTCAACATATATATGCAGTCGATGTCGAGGTGCAACGATTATTACCATGATATGTAGACAAGCGTACTTGAATATATGTGAAATAATTAACATCTTTATTGAAAAGGGGTGGTCCTTGCTTTTTGCAAACATTCCCTTAGTCCCAGGGGTAGTCCTGTTAGTCATTGGGGTATGTATTCAGTCATCACTGATATACTAGTACTTTCTGTTTCCTAGTTTCCTTATTTGCTTGTAAAGTTTGTATTTTGGTGTATTCCAAGAGTTTGTCGTGGTTCTTGTTGTAAAGTTATAGACACGAATACAGTTTTCCGTCTAATGTATTCGTGAAAAAAGTTGTTCCGAAATCCACAGGCTAATTCATTTAATTGAATTTCAAGATGGCTTTTTAAAAGACAAAATCTTTAAAGAATATTTTTATCTTTTCAGGTTCAGACATAAGAATGTATTATATCCAGAACTGGACAGTTTGTTTTTAAGAATGATTGATTATTCAATCATGAATGCATTTTTTAAATGTAATCGAATCTTAACGTGAAAGACGTTTGTTAAAACCTGTAAAATCACTAAATAAATATTAAAGCATCACACATCGAAATACTTGAATATATTGAACTTCAATGATAAAACTTTTTCCCTCAAAGTATTTAAAATATGATAGGATTTCGTGTTTAAAATTGTCTTTTTAAACTCGTATACAGTTAGGCATAATGTCGATTTCTATTTGGTGATGTCTTATCACGAGTAACTCTTATGAAAATTGAATAACGAAATGAATGTATTGACTTTATAATTTATGTCTTGTCCTGTGATTGTAAAACGTATTTACAATAAAATGTTATTTTATGTGTTGTCTTGTTTGCTTTTTTATCACCTACTATATTCTTATAATGTATCAATAAATAGTATTGTTCATTACTTAAGACAACGCCAAAGGAGGTTAAGTGTGTTTATATTCGCATGTCTCAATTTATAAAACGTTAAACATGAGCTCACGAATTACTACAGGTATAATAAAGACAACAACAAAAATGCTTATTTTTTAATTGCTAAAAACGAATATAAAAAACAACTTTATATAAGAAGAAATATATTTTAAAAAGGTAGTCGGCGAAAATTCTGACTTTGAAATAAAGTTTGCAATTTACGTTTCTAAATAATTAAATTGAAAACAAAAGTTTAACTATTGTGTGTTTTCACTTGTTAGTCGCATATTCACCGCATGAAATGTGTGTATTCATTGTCAAACGACACATTAGCGTAAGAAGATACAAGTTATTCTATTGGAGTGCACATCATATGTGTCCTCACATGCCTTATTACGAGTGTATTTCTTCACCATCGAAATAGTGTATGTTAATATTTGATTTACACGCAGTTTTTTTTCGACACATTTAAATCACACTTTCATAGCCGCGTCATGCAAAAATGGGTCTTATAAATTTGAATGGCTTTCATTTTAAACTTGCGATAAATTTTGACAAATGAGTTGCGTCTTAAATTATGCAATGGCGAACAACTTCAGCGCTTTGAATATTGTTCGTGTCTCAATATATTCCATGTGAATTTCCCGCGACAATATTCGACAATTTACGAGCAAACGCGAGATTGACTTCGGGCAGCGTCAAGCACGTAGTTCTCATGAGCTGTCCCAGGCTAATGTCGCGTTTGCTCGTGAATTTTCAAATATCGTCGCGGGCTTTCTACTTGGGATATATATTCACTCAAAAATTAATAAAAACCAACATTTAGTATCTTGTTAAATCTATCTTGCCAGACCACACTCTCGTTAATTTTGGCTACTGCTATAATGAACACTGATTTTTGATGGGTTAACTTTATTTTACGTAATATTCGTTAATTTTGAGTATTTATTTGGCTTTAAAGGAACTTGATAAGCAAAGATTCTTCAACTGTTATACTAAAATAATGAACAGTTTATACAGCAACATAACGTATGTTTTTAATTTAATTGTTTAATGAAGTAATTATATACTTATAAGTGATGTAAGATTTTTGTCTCCGGTATAAATAGGCATATTATATTAAGAAGGCTTAAAGGGATCTTTTTACGTTTTGGTAAATTGACAAAAGTTGTTTTAAGTTCGCAAATTCTCGTTTTAGTTATGATATTTGTGAGGAAACAGTAATACTGAACATTTACCATGGTCTAATATAGCCATTATATGCATCTTTTGACGATTTAAAAACCTGAAAATTATAAAGCGTTGCAACGCGAAACGATTGAATAATTTGGAGAGTTCTGTTGTTGCAGTTTAATTTTGTGAAACTACGAATATTGCTTATATAAAGTATAATATACGTCCATTGTACATACTTGACAGGACGGCCGAGCGTTCTAATTGGTTTTTACTCCAGAACTCCGGGGGTCACTGGTTCGAGCCCTGCTGCGGGCTACTTGTTTTCCTATTTTTAAATTTTATTCTTGATTTTTATTGGAGCTTTTTAGATCCAATGTTTACATTTATCAATATATAGCATTTAATGACAAACTTCAAAACGTGCCAAAATCTGTGAAAAGGCCCCTTTAAATGTCTATTGTTTCAAATTTGCCAATTCGTTGTTAGGAAACATGTTTTGAAGAGTAATCTGTGCGTCATGTAATTGTTTTTTTGGTGAGACTGCTTGTGACTAATCATCGGCAAAAGTCTAAATGTGCTCAACACATTGTCAGAGATGTCACAAAAGTTAAATGGAAATAATGAAGGTCCGAAGGCTGGGTCCTGATGAAGACCGGCATTTATGGTGTTTGGGCGGCGCAAATAAAAAGAACATACACCCGTACACACCTTTTGATTTCTGTTATATAAATAACTCATTGTCCAGCGACTTAAATACTTGCACATATTTCCGTTTGTTTCAACTAAATTATGTGGCCTTTGTGTCAGACTTGGTCAAATTCCTTACAAATTGCACAGTATGTGACTCCAGTTATTTCTTTCATGGATATATAAATATATATGCACATCAAAATATGTCAATGATTCCATGAAAGAAAATAACTGGAGTTATATATACTATATATATATGGACTATATATATAGTGAAACTCTCTACCAAATTTATATCTCATATCTAATACAAATAATTGAGAAGCGTGTTTGGGACTATTTCACTGTTTATGAAAAGACATACTTGATAAGGTACAAGTAGACGTGATTAGAAAGGTAACAGTTCTAACATGTCGGGCACAAACCATAAGGCAATAGGGTTGATTTCACTTAACAATCATTTGAAAATACACAAACTTGCTATAGTATAAAAATACAATACAAAATATATTTCCGGGTTATCTTAGGGAATGCTAAGATTGGTTCACTTAACGATCGTCGGAATATACCAACACTAGTGATAGTTTAGAAACATAATACAAATGTACTAATTTACTTCGGATTGTCTTAGGGAATGGTTACTTCCACATGTCCATACTTATTACCAAACAGTGCTTACCAGAGCTCCAGATAAGGTTTTGTGAAATTCTTAACTTTACTACCATATTTTCAAAAATAATTCTTAACTCTGAAATTTTATTCTGAACGTTACTACTAAGTTTTGGGAAAATAGTTCTCAACTTTTCTAAATGACCTAAAAATAAATAATAATGGTTATTTTCATACAAAAAAAATCAAAATAAACACACTAGCAACTTAATTTAAACGACTTCAACAGTGTCTATTCAGTATTATACAATTTTATTTTTCAAATACCTTCATATGCCCAAACTGTGCTTAGATTGCATGCCTTCGATGAATGTTTACATATTTCACAATTAAAACGGGTCTCCCCTTCAATCTTTTCAACGATTGGCCACGGGCATTGTCCCTTCCACTCGTTCAATGTTTTTTGTTTAAGTTTGGACCCGTCGTGTCGCGTTTTTTTTTTAGCTTTTCCGACTGTTTCGGCAACTGAACATACAACATCGTATAAGATCTTTTCTATAATGTCTTTCTTAACATTCAACTTCGGCTCACTTTGCGTACAATATGTTAAAAGCGTGTTTTTGCACGCTTTGCAGTTTTTTTAGGACGCTCTCTGGGCGCCGCCATTGTTTTTTGACAGATAGAATGTACACGCCGCTTTTATTGGAAAAAATGCGCTTTGTTAAACAAACCCGATAACCATTTTATATAAGAACCAAAAAAAATCTTTAATACGCGAAAAGAACTCAATAAAAATCGATACGAACCGATGTAAAAATAATATTCGTAACTTGATTTTGTAATTCTTAATGGTACGACAAGATTTTAAAAATAAATACGTAACGGACTTGAAAATAATTCGTTATTACGAAAATACAACCCTTATCTGGAGCTCTGGCTTACTATTCCAAAGTAATACAAAGATCAGCAAATTTATCCACACTCCAACATTCTGTCTTCTTTCTATATGACCATAAGATTGATAGACAGAATATCAGGTTTTAACGCGATAGTCAAACATTTTCCGGTGCAATTACTTGTAAAATGCTGATCACTACTTTTTAAGTGACCTTTTTATACCCAACATATTCTATCATTTGTGTCTTGTTCTGTGAAAGCTGGGCATAATGCATGTGCGTAAAGTGTCGTTCCAGATTAGCCTGTGCAGTCCGCACAGGCTTATCAGGGACGACACTTTCCGCCTTAACTTGATTTTCGGTAAGGAGGGACTTCCTTGAAACTTAAAATACCATTAAAGCGGAAAGTGTCGTCCCTGATTAGCCTGTGCGGACTGCACAGGCTAATCTGGGACGACATTTTAAGCACATGAATTAAGCCCAGTTTTCTCAGAACAAGACACATTTGATTACATTCATCCTTCCATTCTTTCAATGCCCATAAAGAATTGTGTTAGCCTCTCTATGCCATGTGCGGTCAGTTAAGAAACATCCAGCATGCACATTCAAACTTGTATGCTGGACTTTGTTCAAAAACAATATGTTTCAATATTACTTATACATTTGATAAACATATGTTTTCATTGCTTAATCTACAAACCGGTAACAGGAAAGGGTGGATCTCTCATGATGTTAAAACTTTTGACCCAACTCTTTTATTAATATGTAAAAACAAATAAATGCTTATGTCTGTGCTGTGAAATTGTATTGTTTGTACATGTATTGATATGTTATTTCTCAAACGCATTTGATCTTTAAAGCAAGAAATTATTGGTATACTAAAGGTCTGTGTAAAAAATAAACACAATTGACAAATTAACAAATTGAGAAAGCACTCAACACATACATTGAAGCAAATATCTACATATATTTGAAGTTGTATACGTATTATCATACAATAAAACATTATTGAAATAGAAAACATGGGTGATATTAACATACAAATATAATGAGTCCACAAATAAGCCTAAACACTTTAATTCAATGCAAATAAAATCAACACATTGATTGAACTATAACATAAGCCTTGTTAAAGACACAAATAAAATATGTCCATAAAAAACTGAATGTTTTTGAATAAGTATCAAATACATGAACCGTACATGTGCAAAACATAATACATGTAATCACAGATCAGATTGCATCTACCAAGAACTATATGTAAAACAAAAAAATACAAACAGGATTACAATATTGAATTATAAATTTAAGTGCTGTCCCTCTAAAAGCCAAATGCCAACGACGTATTGTTTTCATCTTAAAAGTGTGGCCAAACTTTCAAAATTTGAGAAAACTGACATGTTTTTTTATAAATAACATGTATTATTATTAAAAGACATTACATTAACATAGAACAATAACACTGTATTACTGGAGAGTTCTGATACTAAGCTTTCTGTACTACCTCTCAGTGTTCCATAGCGTTGTATGCACTTTTATAAGATTCCCTTCAATACTTAAAGACTATTACCGGTATTCTTGAATTTATGCTCAATACTTGAACAATAAATGAAGGGTGATAAATAATAATGAATAATGAAAAGAAAGTTATGAACTTGTGACTGAACTTTTCTTTTCTTTTCAACAATCTATCAATAACTCAAGATTTATTTGTAGAGAGCTACAGTCCTTGTAGTCCTTATATGAAGTTTAATTTAAATCCCTGAAAAACTTCACAAAACTGCTCTTAACAAGAAGAAGAAAATGATAATGAAAAATTAAGCTTATGGCAATAAATCCAAAAATACTGTGATGAGCATTGATATTCTTGAACTCAGCATTTACAAACCATATTGTTTAAATTATAAATGTATACACGTTTTTTTTTCCAAAACCATCAATACTAAAGGAGCTATACTTGGCACTAGAAAATTGACTAAAAAGCAATAAAATATAGTACAGGGTACTAGAAATAATGTTACAACCAAGAGGTTGAATAAGAATATAATAGATGACTAGAATTTCTGCGAGTTTTAACATACTAATATTTTACTAATGTATTGTACAAAAATGTTAAAAAAGTGAAACCAAAGTAGAAAATAAATTGTACACAAACAGAAACTAGTAGACCCTGTGGGCATTATTTGAAAAAAAGTATGAAAAGAACCACAATACAATTTTACATACGGAATATTAAACCTTTTGGCCTTGCGGTTTCAGAAGATATTTGTTAAGTTATTTTGCTATGTAAGTCTTTATAAGCTATTTCAGGCCCTGGGTGAGGCCAGTTTCAACCACAAGGTCCAGATTTAATGAAAATATTTAGACGCTAAATACATAATTTTCCATACCAGATATGACATATTTGGACATTGCATTTATAAAAAGATCGAGTTCTACTTATTAGTTATAAATGTGAAAAAAAATCAGCATGAATCAAATCCTATTTTAAATTCCAGATGATGAATAATATTTATTCTAACTGCTAAAATTTCCTGTCACATTTTGTTCCGTACAAAGCTGACTCACTGCAATGTGAGATATAGGGGTCCTTGTTTACAATTACTGAATTTATATATGACATGCAGGGTTCGATTGCAGCAGATAAAGGGCTTGCATGTTTGATGATAATCTAATTTACCATGCCCACTCGTGTGTGACTAAAAAAAAACGGGAGGCAAAATGTTCAAATGTTAAGCAAGAATCAAAATGATTTTCCAATTTTATCTTTTATCGATGGAACAAAATTATTTTCCTATCTTAAAGATGAAACGAAAACATTTGCCAATCTTAGAGATTGAATGAAGGAATAAATACATGATGAATGGTTGACAAAATATTGGAGTGGTTGATTAAAACCCATTGCCTACGCCATGATGCATCACATTGAGTTGCCAACTTGCCATGACTACAGTTTGTCTCCATGACGCTTATACATCATGTTGTAGCGATGAGCTTTCTGAAATAAAGTATAAAACATATCTTAAATAACATGGGTCATTTGATTTATTCATGATATTATTTATTTTCAAATTAAGAACAACCTTGACAACTAAACTATTTGAAGATTCTATTTTTTTATATTGATAATCGAATTTTAATTTATTCTCAGGGAAAAACATGTAATTAATTAAATCAATATGTTTTCTTTATATTATATAATTGTTTGGAAGATAAACAAATACATCAATGATGTTCAAAACAGTTCTGGGATAATTGACTTTCCTAAATTCATTTAAGCTTAACTTATTATATATCTAATGAGAACTTAGTTCACAGATTAGCTGTTAAAGAGTTTATTAGAACAGACTTTTTGTCCACGCATACTGCTATAATTGTCGAAGATCTTCAAAGTCTTCTAACATCACAAGTAAATACCTCAAACTTAGTCACAAAGTCAGCAAACACGCCAAACAGTTCGGTGGTGGTGACTTTCTTTGGGTCCTCTCCAAAGTACTGAACTGAAGCCTGGAAGGCCTCCATGGTACTTGCATTCAGCCGGAACAAACCCTGGATCTCGTCTGAGGCCTGAAACAGGAAAAAATCTTGATTGAATTTAAACAAGACGCTGTCACATATAAACTGCAAACAAAAGGCTGTTGCATAAAGTAATTTTGAACAGAGGACTCCTCAAAAAATAATGCAATCATGAAACCTTGAAAATGAGGCACTAAAAGATAATAAATCTTTAAAATTTGGACCAAAATAGCCAGCAAAAAAGATAGGAGTAGTTACGCACAGAAGCTTGTATAGGTAATTTTAAACCAAGGGCAATAACTCCTTAGAAAATATTGCAATCCTTACACCTTAAAACTATGAACACCATTTGTATAAAACTTGCAGATCAATAGTTTGAAAAAAATTATGCATTATTAATTTAAACGTCAGAGGAGTTAAAAAACAGAGGATTTTATTTGATATTTTCTACAAAGAGAAAAAGCTTCTTTAAATAATTTAATTGTGAAATATGCTGTGTAGCACAAGCATATAATTATTCTGAAAAAGTTTAGCGAAAATTATATGCCACTTGTAAGTGGAGTTGCTCACAGAAGCTTTTATATTGATTGTTAGGAAACTCTAATTTTGTTATAATTGGATGTTATTTATTATTAACAAAACTGTCAATATATATCTTGCAGTTAAAAAACCTTTATGATTTATATTCAAAGACCATAATCTCTTGATGTTACTAGACAGGTAAAGTCACCTCTTACCTGCGATATGAAGTGTCCCATCACATCCTGAAACTTATCATTGATGCCCAGACTGGTTTTCTGTGATCCGAACTTCTCCAGCGTTACAGAAATATCCTATAAATAGAAGGTTCCTGGAACTACTGGACTATGCATGAACCATACATTATAGGGGTCCTATACTTAAAAACATCGCATATAGTATTTATACTTATAGATAATTATCAATAATTAACTGCATATTATTAACAATTATGGTGTGTTTTACAATAAAAATATTATAAAATTGATTTACAGCTTTAAATTCAAAGTATTCTGAAATTTAAAACATATATGAACTATATTAAGATAAACTTATTTCAATACGACAATACCCAGTGGAACAAATATTATAATTGCTGCAAAAAAAGAATAATTTTCAGTAAAGATCATTTCTTTATATAATATAGAGCACTAGACAACAGCTCACTAAGGCATAATTGTGCCTTTGCCCATAAATGATCTGTGTGACTAACAGATGGTATGAGCTGACTGTGGTCTGATCCTATATGACTTAGGCTTTCATGGATCAAACAATGAAATATGATGTAAAAGTCAGAAGTATTTTTTGTTGCCTTTATAAACATAATTTAATCAGAACCATACTTCTATAGCAAATATTATTTATAAAACAAAAACCAGAATTGCCTAAATTTCTTTTAACATGATTGTTGACAAGTAGTTTTTCAAATAAAACTCCATGAACAAGCGGACAATTGTGGTATTTCCACACCTCTGAATGACTTGGTATTATTTCTTCACATTTCTCCAAAAGAGAGCTCAAATGTTGTTATGTACATTAACTCTTCCATTCACAATAACATACAACAACTAAAATAGGCTCAGCAACGAAAAACAATATCCACTTATTCAACGACCAATGTTGACAAGAACTTTCCTTGGTGAGAAACAATAAAGATGAGCTTACATCATGGTTGTATTTCTTGGAACAAGGTAATCCCTTTGACGTGACACATGTACTTTTAGAACAATTATATTCATGATATTAAGTAAGAACACATTTGAATAAATATAAAAATATACAATGGACCACATTAAGGAAGGTAGGCTTTTACCTGTAAAACTTTCCTTAAGTCTTGGAGCTCCTGGTTCAGTAATACGTCCGAAACTGAAGAACAAAACATCACCATAGATGCAAACTTTAAATGGATAAGCCAGAAAGAAAAAAAAACATATTAAAATATGATATTTTCTAGTTTTTGTGTATTACAATTAATGCAGTGACAATGTTGAGAGAAAAAAAGATTTTCATAAATACATGTAAAACATTAACGGGACTTAGTCCTTAGTCAAAAGGTAATTGTGTATAATCATTTGATTATCAAATGATGTTTATGATTTCAGATATATGTTTGTTGTGTAACAATAATATAAATGTGGACAGTCATTAAAAATGACAAATACCCCTGCAATTGCTAATTTCGAGCAGGTGAAAATTGAGTAAAAATTATTCTCAAAATTTTGTCATTTTATACGTAATACTGATCACACACATGGACAAAAAGCTTCATGATGATGTATTGAATCAATTGCGTAAGTTGAAGGACACATAACTCTGCAAGAACTGACCCTCCAGTGAGCTGTATGTATGTACTCATAAAGGCTCAAAGCATTTAATCTTTTACCACTTAGGTATTTTGATGCATTTGTAGTCCCTACAAACATTTAATTCAATTTAAGACCTATTTTACTAGATTTAAAGGCTTCATTTCCAACGCTTAGATACTTATGAGCAGAAACAGCATAAAGCCTGAACAGACTGCGAGTTACTCACAGGCTGTTCTTATTTTATGCTGATTGCACATAGCAATTTTAACTTTGTTTCTGATTGGGAACAGGATTAAAAAGTACTAACACTTAGCAGCCTGTGGGACAGTGGTGAGTTCCTCTCCTACAGCAACCAGATCAGGGAGCTTGCTGAACACTGCCTCTGCAAGCACGTGTAGGAACGTCAACTTGTTGTCCACAGTCTTCGTGATCTCAAGCTGCAAATTGATTTGAGACTCACCATGGGAATAATGGGCTTAATGCATTTGCGGAAAGTGTTGTCTCAGATTAGCCTGTGCAGTCCACACAGGCTAATCTGGGAAGACACTGCGCTTGATTTTGATTTTTATTAAAAAGAGACTTCCTTTAAACACCAAATTCCATTAACACTGAAAGTGTTGTCCCTGATTAGCCTGTGCGGAATTTTACAGGCTAATTTGGGACAAAACTTTCCCCAAATGCATTAAGCCAGATTTTCCCAGAATGTGGCACTCAGTTTTTTATTTTACTTAAGCTATCGCAAATACATAAACATATTTGCTGCTGTTTTTTTTTAATTGACAAACAAGTGCATTTTAAACACAAATGTAACAATAAAGCATTTCATAAAACAGTTTTTTCTTGAGCCTTTCAACTATAATCACTGAATATATTGCTCATGCGAGGGATTTACAAATTATTTATTTGTTATTAAGCAAGTGTTGATCAGGTCTGATAATTTAGTACATATGTAACAGTTACCTGGAGATATGGCATGTATGCGCTATGATCTGGGCAAAGTATAACATAATAAGCAAGATTACTATTCACATTCACATTCTGGATAAATTATTACAATCAAGTGACAGGTATAACATAGAACAGAGGGGCTAATCACGTGATGATCTAAAGGAAGTCAAGGTAGTGACGTCCATGCCGAGAGAGGGTTTTTTCTACATTTTATACCCTAAAACTTGTATTTATTTATTTAATGCTACGCACTTTTCAGCCATATCAGCAAGAAAGTGGGTAGCATTTATTTCATATGAATATTTACTCCATACAAAATTTCTTAGCAGGATCACAAAATTACAGCTCCTGCTAAGAAAATTTGTAGCGAGTAAATTCAAGATATAACGTGAATATTAATACGAAATAAGCGCTTATTACTTTCTTACTGATATGACTGGAAAGTGAGCGTCTTTTAAAAACTATACAATAGTAATAAAGGGTATAAAATGGCGTAAAAAACTGTTTCTGCACGGACATGACCATTGAGATCGTCATGTGATAACCCCCTCTGATGGAAGCTATCATTAAGTTTTACCTGAGACAAGAAGCGGATCTTGAAGCCTGCTGCCTCCCCAACCCGCTGATTGCCTTGATTCAGGAAGTTACCCATGGCCAAGATCAACTGAAACGCAAAAATATCAGAGAAACTGATGGATGCTCTCCAATGACAAGCTAAGAAATTGTACTGCTACAAAATCTTATGATAATATTCCCATGTCCACTCTGTAGGGATACTGCATACCAGTATATAGTTTATGCAAATTCAGATCATAAGTTCCTGTGAACTCACACAGAAATGTAAAAATAATAAGAAAATGTCATTTTGGTTATTATGCAATAACCCCCTTGAAAATTATTGAAGCTGAATTACATGGAAATTAATACACGTCCATTCAATAAAGTTGCCCCATATGAAGTGTAATACAATTCTGAAGGAAAAAGTGACATACATGTATAGAAATAGAAAGGAAATAACTCCCTTAAAAATGGGCCACAATGATCTGACAACACTAAGCATGTCCCTCTTTTAGGGGTGCTGCATATCCTAATTCATCAAATTCACATCATTAGTGTCTCAGATTTTGGAAGGAAACTTATTTTATGATGGACGGACAAACTGAAGGACAATTGGACGGAAGGACAGATATCAAATACAAGAGAAACAATTATCAGAGAAATTCGTTTTAGACCCAAGCAAACTTGATTTAATCAAAATATAATTTTGACGGAAAGACAAGGCTGTGACAATATGACAATATGTTCAGTCATGCAATATTGTTTTATCCTGTTGATTTGACTCGTTCTAGGTTAACTGTCATTTAGACAGCACCAGTATTTTATGCACCTTTATCCAGCAGGAAATATTTTGTAAGTGCTCTGGGTAAACCAACACTTTGGGCAGCTCTTAACATAGGAAAACAAAACATTGTGTTTAATAAACAAACAAAATCAAATAAATGAAGGACAGATCATATGAATAATTAGGTGAAGGTCATGGACAGATCATATGAATAATAAGGTAAAGGTCAGGGACAGATCATATGAATAATAAGGTGAAGGTCATGGACAGATCATATGAATAATTAGGTGAAGGTCATGGACAGATCATATGAATAATTAGGTGAAGGTCATGGACAGATCATATGAATAATTAGGTGAAGGTCAGGGACAGATCATATGAATAATTAGGTGAAGGTCAGAGACAGCTCATATGAATAATTAGGTGAAGGTCAGAACCTGCACTACTGTTTACTCCAATGCAGTACTGAGGATAATATAAGTATCATCAACACATCAAATGATTCAAAAAGTTCTTAATAGAACTGATATCTGCTCCACTCAAAATAGACAGGCAAATTTAATTCCATATGTTTAGCAAGTACTTTGTGCAGCTCTAAAATAGGGAAATGAGTACAAAAACATATGCAATCTGTAAGTACTCACCGTGAAATTTTTGCTGTAATACTGCAGCGCTATAATCATATGAAAACAATTCAATTAAATTGATAAATTTATTTAACAGAAGGTCAACCAATCAATGTCTTATAAATATTGGTTTAAGTCAAATTGTATGCAAATGTTACTGATTCAAAATATTCGGAAGTTACAAATATTACCTCCAGTATCTTTGAGAGCTTCTTGCTGTGACGCAATTCTAAGGATGCCTTTCTAATACAGTGTAGATGCTAAAAGACAGGAGACACACATAAATTCGTGTCCAGGACATGGTGCACACATATGGCTGGTTATCACAAAACTTATTGCAATAACTTGTGTTTACTCATATAAGATCTACTTTTTGCTGCATATTCTCTAAACATGTGTTCCAAGGACATTGATAACTGAGTGCACCAGTTTGCATGCTGATAAAGATGTCACTATGTCTATGAACGATCTTTATTTGAGCAGCTTTACTTTAAACATGACACATAACACCAGTCAAAACAAGTCCTTCTTTTGCTAAAAAAATGGGCTATAACACCTGTGTATTAATTAGGTTACAATAAAAGTGATGTTGGATAATACTGATGTTGTACCAATGGTTGTTTATAAAAATAATTTCAGTACAATTTGAACATACTTCTTTCATTTCAGTGATTTTTTCCTGGAAATTCCCCTTGAAAACAAGAGCCTTCAATCTCTGTTCATATCCAGGCACTCGGCTCATCTGTAGAGAAGAACATTCAGGATTATGATAAAAAAACTTTCTCATGTCAGTGTCAATTCAATTGTTTAAATACAATTGACAACAATAAAATGGATTGGTTAAAAGACCTAGATCTATTTAAAACAAAAAAGTGATCTACATCTATTGAATTTAAACGACAATTATTTCCTAAATCAATTCAATGATTTAAACAATGTCAAAACATTGTCAGACTAACGTCATGTCTAGATCAGTTTGGGAACCATAGAACGAACAAAACCTTGTCACAGTGCCTACAATTACCCCAAAAGGACAGATGGGCGGCCCGACCGACTGTCTGATCAACCAATCGACAGACAGACAGACAGACAGACAGACAGACAGACAGACAGACAGACAGACAGACAGACAGACAGACAGACAGACAGACAGACAGACAGACAGGCAGACAGAGGTTCACTGTGATTGTACAATAAACTCCATTTAGTTCGAAATGAGGGGCATAAAAACAAAATGTTATATTGAAAAAGAAGCCAAAAAACTGATCTACAAATAGACAGATTGAAGATTGAGATCAGCAAGGAGGGAGGTGGTCATTGTTTACTAAAATGTAATTACATATTTACCTCATATGTGAAGCGGTCAGCATTGCTGAGTTCTTCAATGTCTCCTGTGTATGAATCAAGCTGTTCCATCTACAAGGATCATGAAGATGTTGAACAAGTAATAAAGGGACTGATTAACAAATATACAACATTTAACTGAACATGTGTATTAACCATATAACTATTTCAAGATAATGCAATTTGTTTTTAGCAAAAAGATTTTGATTAAGAGTTTAAATAGCTAATATAAACAAACAACAGTCTGAAATCCTATTGCATCAGACAAAATAGGAAAGTCAGACAAATGCTGAGTGAATGAAATGAAAAATGTATTGCCTGACAACTTCTTGGCCCTCGCCAAAGGCGTATACAGAATTGGCATTGTGCGGCTGTCAATCTGTCAATCAAAAAATTATTTTTGGCAGGGGATATCAATTCAACTAATTTGCTTGTTTTTTATCTTAAAAATAGCGCTGCTAAAACTTGACCTCATTTTTGTTTGGAGCATAAGCCAGCAGCTGTCGAAGGAGTTCAGGGGTAAGAATGGCTTCATCCATGAGATACAAGGCCTGTCTCACCTCGCCCAGGGACAGCTTCAGGTGACCAAGTAAGATGGCTGAAAATCAAGACATGTTACATATGCAGGTAGTCTTGTAAGTCTTCTTCAGGGAGATATGCTTGTAACTTGTCAAGTAAACTAACAGTTTTATATGGCAGAATATATACAGAATAAGAGGTTACTGTCCTATTGTTCTGTAATATATCAGGTGAGGCTACGAATGGCTTTATGTGTGCCAAGCCATATATATGACACAACCATTGGGTGGCAACCTGTTTTTATGTTTATTATTCCTCTACGTCCTCATTTAAAAAAGAAAATAAATATACTCGCTACAATGCTGCATTTTTACAGGGAATGAATATGATGTTTGACGTTTTAAGTCTTAATAATGACGTAATGAGAACTTACGCTTATTTTTTGTAAAATATGTTTTTTTCTATTTATGTTGTATTTTGTGTCCAAAATGTAGTATATCTTGGTATCATATTTTTGTTACGTTGAATCTGATTGTATTTAACCAATCAGGCAGGATTATATCAGACAGATATCAATGTAGTGGTATGATTAATCAGTTCAAGTAAAAACAACACTCATGTTAACATGCCAACATACACATGATATAGGATATGGTACTGGTGATCAATAGTTCATATGAAAATGCCGGATAAGTACTTTGCATGTGCCATTGCATTTCAAGAGTTATTGCAAGACACAATCTCCTTGTATATTTAAGAAAAAAGAGGGCCCTTTGTCATTTTATTTACCAGCAAGGACCCTTAAGCTTTAGCACATATACTGTTTGGGGCTGCCTGGCTGGTCACTATTGTGCCATTGGGCCAGGACTGGGGTGTTCTATTTTGATCTTGTAACAAACATTCTTAAAACAACGAATAAACCAGTGCATAATAAATACTTTAAACAACATACCTATTGACAAACATCTTAAAGCACTCAAAGTAATACAGAACATATTAACACTTTTCAGTTTTGAACAACAGCCAGGGTCAATGGCCTCAAAAGCACAATACAATACAGCCAATCCATGGTTCATATTTAGAACATGCAGTCTATATAAGAAAATAGTGACCAGTCCATATAATCATGGAACAGGGAGTATTGGGTATACCGGTACGTTTTAACCAAAACCTAAGACGTCCTACTAGGTCTTTGTTATGCTAATGGGCACTCAGTTGGGGCTTATGTTTCTTTATGATGTGTAAAGTGAGTGATGTCATTCAATAATAAATTAATAATTAGCATGCATGGTCCAGATTAAGCTCAAACAGTCCATAAAACAAAAATAGAAACTGGTCCATAAACATCAGAGTGTGCATTTAATGCATCTAGACCTGTCTATGTAATTGCAATTTAGATATTTTATTAGAACTTAAAGCAATGGCATATTTTCATTTATTTCTTCTTTTTTTTTTTAATGCATTTGTAATTATGGAAAAATGTTGTAATAACTTGACGTTAAAACTCTGATTTTATTATGACACGCCATTACTAAAACTACCCCCAAAATTCTAAAGAGTGAGTCTCTTTAAAAGCTGGAAGTACTTACATATGTTATATGCTTTCTTAGGATTCAAAATGCACACTTCGTATTTCTTTTCTGTGATTTCTGTAAGTAAAAAGAATTAATTAATCAAGGTTATGTGAACTAGTTTTACACCTAAACAGGAGAACAGCAATTAAATATAACACATTTAATGACCAACTATTTTAGGATAATTTAAAAGTGTACAACTAGTACAACAAGGATAGACAGGTAAACATTAAATAAATAAACATAGTCGTTTTGTAATAACCATTTTGTCAGTCCGAGACATTTGTGTTTGCTATAATTACAATATTGTTTTTTCATTTTAAAGCGGGTATATACGATTTTTTATATGTGTTTAATTGTTATATATTGATAAAATATGGTACAATAACATAAAATGGGCAACAAAAATTATACATTAAAGCCGAATTTCATAAAATGCAGCAAAGACAAATTAGCGCCCCGAGCTGATTGTGACGTAAATATTTTCCTACAATAACCGAAGCATTCGTCTTTGTATTAGGATCAGAGTTAGTGTTCGTGTGTCGTATGAATATATATCGTTGCAGGAATTCAAATAAACCGTTACACTAAGTTTAGATTCACATCGTACATGTATGGTATACATGCTGGCGAATTCGGCTGTACAGCCGTTTTCAATTTCAGAATTAAATATCTGGCTTATTTCGCATTTTTCGACACATGTTCTTCTTAACTTTTATTTTAATTTATATTGAAATATATATATAATAAGTTTTTTACACATTTTATATAAATTCATAAATATTTGACAAAATTGTATATACCCGCTTTAACTATAATTGCCTAAGAATTGTAATTTTCGCATGAAAATATATAACCAATTTTATTACATAAAAATGTTAGTAAGAGTATGAATATTTTAGAAATGCACACATGCATCTATTAAATTTGAAACCTACCAGTGTTCGAAAAGTAAACCCATTCATGTTACATTTAAATAATACATATGGAGGCATTGGTTTATTCTGATTTCATTGTGTTATAGTTTGTATTTTTATTAAGTTTCAATTAACAAGTGGACAATGACGATCCTTGAATGTTCCTAAGAGATGTAGCTGAGTGCTATTAAACTCAAGTTCCTTAATTTTAGGCTACATTACACACTATGGGCCATTACTTAGTACAGGACCACTATGTGATGTTACATACGAACACAATTCCTCTGGGCAGTGTTGTATAATTAAGTAAAGTTTTAATGTTAATTAGCTTTATATGTCTATGAAAATAATGTTTATCAAAAGAGCGTGACAAGTTTTGACCCCAGAGAGACATCATTTGAAAAATCTATGTAGAGGACCACTGTATGATCTTACATGCAAATTATTCAACATTCGCGCCTTTGAAAGAGGGCCACACAAAGATCATTTCTGTTAAGTGTTGTGAAATTCTGCCAAGTGGTTAAAAAAACAGAAAAAAATGACATCACATTATCTCAATACTAAATATCAAAGGAGAGAGTATAGTATTTATAGAAAAAACGATGTTGGTAATGTTATTAAACATCATACATTCAAGCATGAAAGCTTTTTAGGAAGCATTATCGATGGTAGACAAAATGAATCATTTTGGGTTAACAAAGAATTAAGCATTTCTGCATTAGACTAAAAGAAGGTTAGTGTCAAAGTCAAAGTGAGATATAGTGATGTAGGTGTGTTGATAGAGTCCAAAGATATCATCCATTCAAGTATCATGACAGGCCAATAGCAATAGGCCTTTAAATAGTTGATTCTTGTCTTAAGGTATACAGTGCTTTAATAACTAGCTACTAATACATGTAAACAAGCCAATTCTTTGAATTGATATCCTCTGCCAAATAAAATTTAGTATATGGATGGGTGCAAATCCCTTGATATACAGTATACATGTATTACCAAAATTGCAATTTTACTCAGTGATATCTACACAACCATGAAGATTCATGTGGAAATCCAGTAGAGTATCTGAGATAAAGCCCTAAAAAGTTACATAATACAAAAATGAAAAAAGGGCAATAACTTGTACTCAAGGAAGTCTGTGGTTATGGTTCTTGTGCAATTCAATTCTCCACATTGATATCTACACATCCATGAAGATTCATGTTGATATCTTATATTGTTTCTCAAATATAGCCATTACACAATTTTATGACAGGCGGACAATGCCAATTCTCTATCCCTCTGCCTTTGGCCAGGGATCAAAAGCATACAATTAATTTGTGAATTATAAAAACATGTAAACTGACAAATTCGCTTATCCAAAGCTCTGCAAAAACCATGCCCTGCAATTGCTGGTAGAATTAGCAAACTAATGTTGTTGGAAGGAAATTACCAATTATGTTTTCAACTATAGGAATCAGCACAACATGCTATCAAAATGCATTCCCCAGTGAGAATACTACGCCTTTTAACCCATTAATGCCTAGTGGACTCTCCCATTCTTCTTAATTGGATCAATTTATTTCCAAGATTAGGGCTTGTATATTTATTTCTATATTTAGAATGTTTCTTACAGAAATTCCTTTAAGCAAACAGCGCAGACCCTGATGAGACGCCGCATCATGTGGGTCTACGCTGTTTGCCAAGGCCTTTTTTCTAGACGCTAGGCATAAATGGGTTAAGTATGAAACCCACACAAAACCATGAACAATAAAAAAACTCACAAAACCCAATTTAAACTGGATACAGAACCTTTTGAAAACCATGGGTTTTTGCTTGCTATATTACACAGTTCTTTCCAGTAAACATGTTCAAAAGTGTTAATGAACATTTTGTAAAATCTTTCACTTTTAACATGCCATTCTTGGCTAGTTATCAAAACTACACTACCTCAATTGCAGGCATATTCAACACTAGCATGGCTACATAACATGCTTTACTGCTGTACTTTTCAAGGACCATAATGACGCTGATAGCCTGTGTTTCACACATGAACATGACTGAGGCTTGTGTTCCCAGTGTAGGGATGCTATTGATAGAAAGTAATAATCACTGATGCTAAAAGCTAAATAACAATAAACATCAAAACATTTTATTTCATGAAAACAATGCCATCCCTCTTCAGGTTTTGAACCAGAATAGCCATTATGTTATAAAAATAATAAATATTGTTAATACAAAATTCTCACATGACATGAGGATTGGTTTTTCTGATAAACACAGAAATGCATCATATGGATTATTACTGGTATGTACAAATTATAAGCCGTATGATTCAGAAGTTGGTCTCACAAGTACTTGTAGATGTACTGAAAAATGCATGTACTAAAATGCACAACATATATTAAAAAACTATCCGAATGAACAAAATCATGAAAAGATGGCAACTCATTCTGTGTCTTTTGGCATCAGTGGATCAGGGGCACAAAAACAAGTTTTCAATCAAACATTTGACAACAAGAGATTGCTAAGCAATATGGTCCCCTACCGGTGAAACTCCACCATTGTCAGTAAAAAATTTATATTTATATATATATATTTGTTGCCATAGCAACCAGAATTTTTGACGTAGGAACAAAATTAAATGACGTGCATAATCCCCATATAGCCATCTATCCATGTTTCAAGTTTCATGAAAAAATATGAAGAACTGTTAAAGTTATAGTAGGATCCAGAAAAGTGTGATGGACTGACTGACTGACAGACAGACTGACAGACAGACTGACAGACAGACGGAGTGCAAACCATAAGTCCCCTCAGGTTTCACCTGTAGGGGACAAAAAGGTATCCACAGAATGTAATCATGACTTAATATTCTAATAGTGTTTGTAAGCATATTATTTGCTCTGTGGCATAAATAAATATTTAAATAAATAAACACCATATTGTTTCTTTGACTTTCATAAAGGAATCTGAGTAATTTAATTGTTCACTATGAAATATAAGAAGTCAATGAAGTGTTTTTGTAGTGAATTTTGTACTGGCATTGAATTTTGTCATTGAAATGGGTGTTGTGTGCTCAACTTACTTGATTTCCCTGTTTTGGTGGAGAAGTACTGTTCTAGCTCCAGATATCTGACCACATCCTGCAAGTCTGCTGCTTCACCAATCTATAGAAAGAAACAAATACTAGCTGTTTGACATAGCTCTGGTTGAAATTATGGTGTTTGTGTCAAGAGTTAGTTCCCTTACTTCTGTGTAACAATTAATGACAAAAGATTAATTCACAAATGATCATATGTTGAATGTACTGGAATATTGTTTCATTAAATCAGTTAATGAATATGCAAAACTATGTTATCATAAACGTGGAAAACAAGAGCTGTCCCCATCAAAAGACATATGCCCCCAAAAAACGCTTTTTTGAAACCTAAACGCAGATTTCAAAAGTTCAAGTTCAAGGTCAAAGGGGTCAAAGTTTGTGTGCGTATGGAAAGGCCTTGTCCATATACAAATGCATACCAAATATGAAGGTTACATCTGAAGCGACATAGAAGTTATGAGCATTTTTTGAAACCTAAACGCAAAAGTGCGACGGACAGACAGACGGACGGACAGATGGACGGATAGTGCGACTGCTATATGCCACCCTACCGGAGCCATAAAAAAGTTAAGTTTTGATATAGGACAATAACAATCCAACATGCACAACTTCGTAACATAAGGAAACAAGAGATGTGTTTGTCAGAAACACAATGTCCCCTATTGCGCCGCTTTGAAGCCATAAATTTGACCTTTGACCTTGAAGGATGACCTTGACCTTGAAGGATGACCTTGACCTTGACCTTTTGCCACTCAAAATGTTCAGCTCCGTGAGATACACATGCATGCCAAATATGAAGTTGCTATCTTCAATAATGAAAAAGTTATAAAATTTAACCAAGGTTAAAGTTTTGGGACACACACAATGAATGAATGAATGAATGAATGAATGACAGACAGAAAGACAGGCCAAACACAATATACCCCCGATCTTTTGATCCGGGGGCATAAAAAACTCATTTTTTCGATAATTCAAGAGCCATAACTCAGGAGTGTCTTAGTCAATTTGGCTGATTATCGAACTTTATCTAGATCTTATGACCTTACACATTTTTATGAAGTGTGGCGGAGATCCTATGACATTTGCTCGAGTAATTGAGCGGAAATGAGAAAAAACGCAATTTTTTTTATGATTCAAGGGCCGTAATTCAGGAGTGTCTGGGTCAATTTGGCCAATTATCAAACTTGACCTTGATGTTATTGTCGAACACATTTTTATGAAATGCGGCAAAGATCCTATGACATTTGCTCGAGACTTATTGAGCGGGAAGAAAAAAAACACAATTGTACGATGACTCAAGGGCCGTTACTTAGGAGTGTCTAAGTCAATTTTGCAGATTATCAAACTTGACCTAGATTTTATTGCCTTATACATTTTCATGAAATTTGGTGAAGATCTGATGACAATGGCTGGAGTTATTGAGCGGAAACGAGAATAAAAGCAATTTTTCGATGATTCAAGGGCCGTAACTCAGGAGTGTCTGGGTCAATTTGGCCCAATAGCAAACATGACCAAGATTTTATTGCCGAACACATTTTCATGAAGTGTGGCGAGGATCCTGTAACATTTGCTGGAGTTATTGAGCGGAAACGAGAAAAGACCCAATTTTACGATGATTCAAGGACCGTAACTCAAGAGTGTCCAGGTCAATTCGGCTGATTATCAAACTTGACCTAGATGTTATTGCCTTACAAATTTTCATGAAGTGTGGCGAAGATCCTATGACATTTGCTGGAGTTATTGAGCGGAAACGAGAAAAGACCCAATTTTACGATTATTCAAGGACCGTAGCTCAGGAGTGTCTGGGTCAATATGGCCGATTAGCAAACTTGACCTAGATGTTATTGCCTTACACATTTTTATGAAGTTTGGTGAAGATTTGATGACAATTGCTTGAGATATTGAGCGGAAACAAGAAAAACAAGAAACCGTCGGAGATGGGTGATGCTCCCCAAAGTTTTTTTTTGTCACTATATTGCACTTAATATTCAGATAAAAGGAAACATCTTGAAGGGCATAACTTTGGACAAAATAATACAATGGATGGGTTAGCAACTTAAAATTTTCAAAGGGCCATAACTCTCTAAATAAATCATCTAACCAGAACCCACTAATAACATGCGCATCTCCTCAAGGTAGTTGAGTTCCCATAAAGCTTCATTGTATTCCAGTCAGTAGTTGGGGAGAAATAGCCTGGACAAGAATTGCACTATATGTACAGTTTATAGAAAATTTCAAAGGGCCATAACTCTGTGAAAAATCATCTGACCATAACCGGCTGATAATATGCACATCTCCTGTTGGTAGTGAAGTTTCCCATAAAGTGTCATTGAATTCCCGTAATAAGTTGCTGAGAAATAGCTCGGACAAGAATTGCACTATATGTACAATGGAAAATTTCAAAGGGCCATAACTCTGTGAAAAATCATCCGACGAGAACAGGCTGATAATATGCACATCTCCTCTTGATAGTGAATCTTCCCATAAAGTTTCATTGAATTCCCGTAATAAGTTGCTGAGAAATCGCTCGGACAAGAATTGCACTATATGTACAGTTTATAGAAAATTTCAAAGGGCCATAACTCTGTGAAAAATCATCCGACAAGAACCCGCTGATAATATGCACATCTCCTCTTGGTAGTGAAGCTTCCCATAGAGTTTCATTGCATTCTGGTCATACGTTGCTGAGAAATAGCTGGACAAAAATTGTGCATGGACGGATGGAAACACGGACGGATGGACAGACGAAGTGGCGACTATATGCTCCCACCAAATTTTTTTGGCGGAGCATAAAAACAATTTTACGATGATTCAAGGACCGTAACTCAAGAGTGTCCGGGTAAATTTGGCTGATTATCAAACTTGACCTAGATGTTATTGCCTTACACATTTTCATGAAGTGCGGCGAAGATCCTATAAAATTTGCTGGAGTTATTGAGCGGAAACGAGAAAAGACCCAATTTTTTGATGATTCAAGGATCCTAACTCAGGAGTGTCTGGGTCAATATGGCGGATATGCAAACTTGACCTAGATGTTATTGCCTTACACATTTTCATGAAGTTTGGTGAAGATCTGATGACAATTGCTCGAGATATTGAGCGCAAACAAGAAAAAAAACAATTTTACGATGATTCAAGGGCCGTTACTAAAAAGCTTCTGGGTCAATATGGCTGATTATCAAACTTGACCTAAATGTTATTGCCTTACACATTGTCATTAAGTTTGGTGAAGATCTGATGACAATTGCTTGACTTATTGAGCGGAAACTAATCCAGACGGACTTACTTACTGACTGACTGACTGACTAACGGACTGTGCGATTTTAATATAATAATGTTTTTGGTCATTTATAACTGAGAACTGCTACTGAAGAAACAACACTGTCATTGATAGCATATTTTTGATCAGTTAAATTTCTTAAAATAAGTATGTATTTCAAGACTAGGTTTAACTCTCAGCTGACTTCATGAAATCTGAATAAACAATCAAAGCTGGTCGGTTTGTAACACATGCAGCATACATGCATCTTTAATTAGTAACACCTGCAATTGTAATTATTATTAAATTGAAGCCATGTACTAAAAGGTAAATATAACTGTTTTTTCAAAGTCAATTTATTGTTTAATTAACCAACAAACAAGAACCACCACATAAAAGATTGAACTTTAATTGTACCAGTATATTTAGTTGTTATGAGCATGCTGTGGTTATATTTATAATAACCAGTGTTACAACTGATTGTGCTGGGTTGTTGTGTTTTGTCATTGATTGTCTGGTTTTGGAATAATCAGGAAGTTAATTGGTAAAATAAACTAAACTGACAAATACTTTTGTTGGAGTTGTTTTATTTTATATAAAATTAACCAATCAAATAAAAGAATTTAGTGTACACTGTAACAAGAACTCACAAATATTGGTATTGTGTAAGCAATTTTAGTGTAAAAACAAGAGATGTGTTTGTCAGAAACACAATGTCCCCTACTGCGCCGCTTTGAAGCCATATATTTGACCTTTGACCTTGAAGGATGACCTTGACCTTTCACCACTCAAAATGTGCAGCTCCATGAGATACACATGGATGCCAAATATAAAGTAGCTATCTTAAATATTGCAAAAGTTTATATTAAATGAGCGATTTTGAACCATATATTTTACCTAGTTGCTATCTTCAATATTGCAAAAGTTATGTCAACTGTTAAAGTTTGCGCAAACAAACAAAGCAAAAAAGCAGCAAACCAACAGACAGGGCAAAAAAAATATGTCCCCACTAAGGTGGTGGGGGTAATAATAACAATCTAAAAAAAAAAAGCAAAATAATTCAAATCTGACTGTTAAATTTTGTTCGCTTATAAAACACTCCAGAATACACAAATAGTCTATGGAAAAATTTGCATCATGTTTAAGTACTGAAAATACAAAGAAAGCAAGTTCATAACTGTCCGATACCTGTTCCCAGACAGTATTTTCCACGCGCTGATGGTCCAGTTTCTCCCAGTTGATCCGCTTGACATTCATTTGGGTACCGGCCTTCCCGTCTGGTCCTTCCATAGACATGGGCAGAGGGGGAGCCGCTGGAGAAAAGTATACAATAATTATATTAAATCAATTTTTTGTTTATTGGTTACATTTTTCATGCCTTTCAAGTCAATAACAAGATTTTGTTTTTGTGTTTATTCGCCACTTTCAAGCACAAGTTTCATTTTAGTTCTGGAGCAATAAATCTTGGATTATTTCACATTGACAAATATCATACGAATTTGAAAAACAATCTATATTTCATTGTATTGCTATTTTATTTTTACCTTCCAGATTAACTGCACACACGAAACATCGTGTATATGTACAAGTTAACATAAATACAACAAGACTATTGCTAAGCAATATATAATGTCCCCTACCGGCTCCACCATTGTCAGAAATTCCACCATTGTCAGATTATTTTTTTATATATATACTTGTTGCCATAGCAACCAGAATTTTTGATGTAGGAACAAAAAGAAATGACGTGCATAATGTCCATATTGCCATCGATCCATTTTTCAAGTTTCATGAAAAAATATAAAGAACTTTTAAAGTGATCGCAGGATTCAGAAAACCAACATTTTCAGCAGTATTTCTTGTCTATTTGTTGCCATAGCAACCAGAATTTTTGACGTAGGAACAAAATGAAATGACGTGCATAATGTCCATATTGCCATCTATCTATATTTCAAGTTTCATGAAAAAATATTAACAACTTTTAAAATTATCGCAGGATCCAGAAAAGTGTGACTGACTGACAGACAGACAGACAGAGCGCAAACCATAAGTCCCCTCTGGTGAAACCGGTAGGGGTAAAAACAAAATGCCTTTAGGAAAAATGTCAAGGTTTTTCTCCATAACACTTGTAATTATTTAACAAGCTGAACAATAACAAGCTGAACAATGCCCATGTTTTATCTTTGGCCTTTGAGTGTTACCTCGACTTTTGACCAATAAATGAAACATCTCCACATGGTTACCATTGTTTGCAAACCATTTTTAAACTGCATGATTAACCATGAAGTTAAAATCTTAATAACTGTTTAATAACCAAATTTAATCTATGACCTTTATAGGTTTCCTTGACCTTTCAGGTAGGGAGTTGGTTGTTACACTGCAACACATGACAAAAAGTCTCAACATTGTGAACAGTTATGGTAAACAATGTTAAAATTGCATGACAAGCAATAAAGTTACATTCAAGACAAGAAGTTGTATGGGCAAATTTAAACTTGACCTTTAAGTTTGACCTTGACCTTTGAGTTGGGAATAGGACTTTTCGTGCCATACATCTCCTCATGGTGGTCATTTGTAGCAAGTAATTTTAAATTACATGATGAATGCCAAATTAATATACGTTAACAGGCTGATTGGTGGTTAAATTTTTCAGTTGTATTACCTTGATCTTTGGGATAGGAAGATGGGCGTTACGCACTCCATGCACTCTCTTCATGCAGATCAATGGTGGTAAGTTGCATGATGAAAGACAAATTTACAGTCTGGACAAGCTGTTTCATGGCCAAAGATGAGATTTAATTGTGAGTTTGGCTTTTGAGGAAAGGAGATAACCTCTAAATAGTACCTTGACCTTGGAGGTAGGGAGATAAGTGTTACATGTGACATGCTGTTACCGCATGGTGGTCATTTGTGGTAAATTATTTCAAAATGGCTTGATGAATCACAAAGTTGCAGACCCATAATCCCATGCACCGACACACACATGCACACATGTACATACAATCGGCCATTGTGACTGCTATATCAGGCTTTCCACAAGCCGGCTGGACAATATCAGGAGTCAACCCAATTTGCTGCCTCTGTAACTCACCGGGAGGAGGAGGTGGTGGTGGAGGGGGTGGTGCTGTAGAAGTGCTCTCCCCTGTTGCCATGGACAACAGTTGCCTATCAACCACTTCATGGTCCACACTGTGATCTAGGTCTGACACCTCTGCTGCCATGGCTGCATCCAGCTGCTTCAGGGCTGTCAGTGCATGACGATTGAATGTGCCTCCTTTACAAACGTGTTGAAATAACTATTATTGAATATTTTTTGAATAGATATTGAATTTTTTAAGAAGGATAAGGAGTTGAAAGAACTTTGGGAATAAGGATCACAACTGATCAGCAGTTCAGCATATTCTGGCCCCAAAAAAAGAAATATTTTAATTCCACTTTTAAAATAATCAGCGGCAAGCAAAAAGTGCAGAATAACAATAATAAAATCATAAAGTATTGAATATTTCTGTCAAACACATACAGGAAGTTTGTCCTTGACTTTTGTAAGTGATGATTACAAAGTATCCTTGTGTACAATGCAGGAGCAAATTGTAAATTGTGTTGTCTATGTGTCATATGAACAAATAGTTCTGCATTTCCCATCCATGTCCATCTATACTACACAAAATAGTTTGTTATGCAGTACTTTATTTTACGACTTTTACGGGGTGGCTGGGTGGGTGGGTGGTCGATTGAATCAGACCAAAATCTAATCATCAGGCATCACTAGCTTTAAAGTGTTTAGTTCATTTTCTGTCAGTGACCTTACATAATTACATGGACGATATACAAGTTTCAATTGAAGATCTGTAGTAGTTACAGTATGTGATTAAACTTAAACCTGGAGATATCTATTTTCAAAAAAGTGCTAATAATATGGACTAAATTTTTTTTTTCTCATTTATGAACATCAGCCAGTGGACTTCTATCATAAACCTGCAGACATATGTCGAGTTCCAATTGAGTACCTATAGTAGAAGCAGAAATCAAGATGTTGAAAATAAACCATAACTTTGCTGGTGTTAGTTCAAAAAGGGGCATAATTCTGCTAAAATGTTGGTCACAATTATTGGCATTTGTCTGTGGCCTTAAGTAGGACCATTTGTGAAGATGTGATTGACTATCTTGTGTACATGTGTATATAGACATGGGGACATAGAGATTTGGAGCTTTTGCATGCAAACTTGAACCCAATATAATTAAAATTTAATCCGAGTTATGACAAAAAGACCTTAATTATTCTTATCAAAAGGTAAGAGTTTTAGGCCTTATGTTCAGTGGCCCCACATAACCCAGACAACATGTGCAAAGTTCCTAGTATTAAAAGGAGAATTTTTCAACTTAATTGCAAGTCAGAGATTGAAGTAGCTCATTTAATAGTACAGCTAATAATATTTACTGGGTATTCCTTGAACATATCAACAAATTTTAATTCTCTGAACTGTAAATTAGATGTGTTATTGGAATGTTGTATCATTTGTAATGATTGAGAACTTAAATGTCACTTTGTTCAGCAGATCATTGTAAATAAGAATATGAAGTGGTAAATGCCTACCTCCCATTTTAGAAAATTTTGAACTCAGCGTCTTTTGTTTTGTAGACTCTGACTCATTATCACTTTCTGTTCCAGAAGTCATAAAGTTGGCAGGAATTTTCAGGCGATTTTCATTGTCTTCTGGTCCACTGATCAGAAAGCTTGGTGGTGATTTCATCCTACCCGCCATAGCTTCATTGGCCATATTGCTCACAGAATTGGAAGCAAAAGGAACATGATTCCAGCTGTCATCTTTAGGTTTGTTTTCAGAATGTGCAAATGGGCCAAATATCGAATCAGGCTGATTGAAACTGGCTGGAAACCGCTGGGGTGGACTGGGTGCATAGATGTTGTATGCGCTGGGGAAATGCTGCGAGAAGTTTGCATGGTACATAGGGAAGGTCTGGCCAGGCAGCTGAACACCCATTGGTGCAGGAAGGGACCCCAATCTCAGCTGTTGGTCCACAGGGATCACTGTGATATACTTGGTGTGGTCCATGTCTGAAACAAATAGCATGGCATAAAAAACAAGTTGAGCCTAATTCTGGAAAAACTGGGTTTAATGCATGTGTGAAAAGAATATCCAAGATTAAAGTACAGCCCTTTCTGCTTTTCATGGAATTTTGTGTTTAAAGAAAGTTTCTTCTAACCTAATATCAAATTTCAGCGGAAAGTATCAACCCAGATTTGCCTTTGGGGACCACATCCATTAAGCCCAGTTTTCCCAGAACGAGGCTCATTTGGTTGTTATATAGATTCAACTAACATTACAATTCTAAGATAAATTCTCAAGACAAAAACAATAAACCAAAAGACAAAAGTGAATATCTCTGTCAGCCAAACACAACAGGGAGCCTATCTCTGTCAGCCAAACACAACAGGGAGCCTATCCATGTCAGCCAAACACAACAGGGAGCGTATCCCTGTCAGGCAAACACAACAGGGAGCCTATCTCTGTCAGCCAAACACAACAGGGAGCCTATATATGTCAGCCAAACACAACAGGGAGCCTATCCCTGTCAGCCAAACACAACAGGGAGCCTAGCTCTGTCAGCCAAACACAACAGGGAGCCTAGCTCTGTCAGCCAAACACAACAGGGAGCCTATCCATGTCAGCCAAACTCAACAGGGAGCCTATCTATGTCAGTCAAACACAACAGGGAGTCTAGCTCTGTCAGCCAAACACAACAGGGAGCCTAGCTCTGATAGGCAAACACAACAGGGAGCCTATCCATGTCAGCCAAACACAACAGGGAGCCTATCTCTGTCAGCCAACCACAAAAGGGAGCCTAGCTCTGTTAGGCAAACACAACAGGGAGCCTATCTCTGTCAGCCAAACACAACAGGGAGCCTATCTCTGTCAGGCAAACACAACAGGGAGCCTAGCTCTGTCAGGCAAACACAACAGGGAGCCTTGCTCTGTCAGGCAAACACAACAGGGAGCCTATCTCTGTCAAGCAAACACAACAGGGAGCCTATCTCTGTCAGGCAAACACAACAGGGAGCCTATCCATGTCAGGCAAACACAACAGGGAGCCTAGCTCTGTCGGGCAAACACAACAGGGAGCCTAGCTCTGTCAGCCAAACACAACAGGGAGCCTATCCATGTCAGGCAAACCCAACAGGGAGCCTATCTATGTCAGCCAAACACAACAGGGAGCCTAGCTCTGTCAGCCAAACACAACAGGGAGCCTATCTCTTTCAGGCAAACACAACAGGGAGCCTTGCTCTGTCAGGTAAACACAACAGGGAGCCTAGCTCTGTCAGGCAAACACAACAGGGAGCCTATCTCTGTCAGGCAAACACAGCAGGGAGCCTATCTCTGTCAGTCAAACACAACAGGGAGCCTATCCATGTCAGGCAAACACAACAGGGAGCCTATCTCTGTGAGGCAAACACAATAGGGAGCCTAGCTCTGTCAGGCAAACACAACAGGTAGCCTATCTCTGTCAGGCAAACACAACAGGGAGCCTATCTCTGTCAGGCAAACACAACAGGGAGCCATGATTTGACAGACTTGTGGATGACATTTCTGGCACATGCATTAAGCCTGGTTTTCCCAGAACAAACTTCAGTTACGTTGTTGTCAATATTTAACTAAAGTTTGAATAACAAGATGGATTCTCAACCCAATAACAGTGACCATAAGAAAACAGTGACGATCTCTGTTGCTAACACAACAGGGGGCCATCAATCCACAGACCGTTATCTTTTCCCCGTGCCAGGAACTCTCTCACTTCCTGTATGGCTCTGCGTGTCTCCTCGAGCTCTCTCTTGAGACTTGAGTCCACACCTCCACCTGTACACACAATTTTAAATAAGCTTGGATCAATAAAGCTATAAACTTTTATTTGCATATGAGCCTTGCTCTTTAAAAACGGGGCTTAATGCATGTGTGTGTAAAGTGTCATCACAGATGCAATTCACATAGGCTAATCAGGACAACATTTTTCCTCTTTTTTTCACTTAAAGAAGGTCTCTTCTTGGCAAAAATCTAGTATTGGTGTAAAGTGTCATCCCTAATACACCTCTGCGGACTGCACAGGCTAATCTGGGACTACAGGTAAACTTTACAGACATGCAATTAACCCTGTTTATAGTTTATACGAAAGTTTCTTAAATGTGATTTTTTTTCTGCATTTTGCCCTAAAACACAATACATATCTCCCTAGCAATTGTTAAGAATAACTTTTCTTTTATCACACGATATAAACAAGAGCACCGCATAACGGGTGCCAACGCTCGGCTGCGGGTGCAGTTTTGAATAAATGAAAGCTTGACAGAATTTATTTATTTTAGGTCACAGTGACCTTGACCTTTGACCTAGTGACCCAAAAATGGGTGGGGCGTGTAGAACTCACCAAGGTGCATCTACATATGAAGTTTCAAAGTTGTAGGTGGTAGCACTTTCATTTGAGAGCCAATGTAAAGGTTTTATCATGGCGAACGGTGGACAGCGAGCTGGCTATGACAAAACCTCGGGTTTTCTCCTAAAACAGCCGAGCTAAAAACCACAATTTTGACAAAAAAAAACACTATTTACCATTAGAATGTTTGGTAACAAATTTTCTGTCACCATTGTTCAAATGATGCTCATGCTCATCTTCTGATGTGGATGTGTAGGTCTGCAATTAACACAAGTTCAATTAAATGGATAGTAAAGTAATAGTCTGTATTAGTAATCAGTCATACATTAAATGTCTATTATTTTGTACACAAAATAGTACGGTAGTTTCAAATTAACATGTATCAAAGTAGTTACAGAATTAACTAAAACAGTTTTTAAGGAAGTGTTACTATTGTCCTAACTAACTAACATTATGCAACATCGCCAATATCACGATTGGTGCCACAATTTAAATGGTGGTCTTGATTGGGAACTTATCATGTTTTATCCAGTCTGCCAGTCAATCATGTCAACGTTTAAATTGTGGAAGAGATTTTTAAATTAAACAAGAGATGTGTTTGTCAGAAACACAATGCCCCCTAATGCGCCGCTTTTTTTTTACCTTTGAACTTGAAGGATGACCTTGACCTTTCACCACTCAAAATGTGCAGCTCCATGAGATACACATGCATGCCAAATATCAAGTTGCTATGTTCAATATTTCAAAAGTTATTGCAAAACTTTACTGTAAGATTACAGTTTTGGGACAGAATGACAGACAGAAAGAACGACAGGCCAAAAACAATATACCCCCGATCATTCGATCCGGGGGCATACAAATTCTACAATGATTATAAACAATAAATTGTAAATTCAGCCCATTCTATAAAATCCTGCTAAATGGTAACAAAGTGTGGAAAATCTAATTGATTAACAATTTCCTAATTGGGGAGTGAAGTGTATCCTATGCAAGAACAAATGTTACACTCTGTTACAATCTGTTACAATCTCACAAATAAATGACCTGTATGATGATAGTTTGTCAGGCTGTATGTCATGTAATTTGAGTGTAGAAGGAACTCTAATTTTGAACAGCATTGTTTAATAATTTGTCAAATATATTGCAGGTACAATCATATAGAATCGTAAAGGGTGCATCCATTCTTGATTAAAATTGAGTGACAAATCAAAGTAAACAAGATGTACTTATTCAGAAAACTGATCATGATGATTGTGTTGGATTCAGACCCAATCTTGATTTCATTTGAAATGCGCCCAAAGAAGATCAGAACGTTAAAAAAAGTTATTGTCAATTGTGAACAGGTGGCAACAGAGATCAATACAAGCATTTTCATTACATATACACACATATCATATTCTTTCGAAACCTCTGTCTCTGCAAATTATTGCAATGTGTTATGTTTGGCCAATCATGGTGTTCGTTGCTGTTCAAACAAAAGTGACAACCTTGCATCCATTTGAAGTGCAAGCTAAAACCTAATCAACTTTTATTTCTAGGGATGCAAGAGGTTAACCGGTTAACCTTCCGAAACGAGTTAACCTTCCGAAACGACCAGTTAACCGGTTACATTTTCCGGAAAAGGTTAACCTGGAAAAAAATGTTTATGTTTTTTTTTCATGGAATAATTCGTACGAGTTTACTTTTTTCTCATGACAACTTGTGCTTGCGACTAGTAAGAACAACATGCCGCACCATCGCCAGTAATAAATAACGTGTCAACAATCAAAGTAATAAAGCAATTTATCAATACCTTTGTGATAACATATACAGGGTACGTTTTGATAACTGACACTATTGGTCTTTTGACTCGCTAAAATTTAACTAGCAAACTGCCGTGAGTGGGGGCTATTAGCGAAGACGTAATTGACACGTTAATTGAACTCGCGATAAAAAACAGCTGAGACATTGGACAGCTTATTTTGATGTTCTGTTAACCAATATCCAACTGATTTCTCGCGAAAATACTGTGTTTATAAGTAACAATTTTATGAAGAATTGCATTCGTAGTTACAATCTTTACGAGTTAACGTCATTTTTGTTTATCAAAAAATAATATCATTATGATAATGTACGTCCAAAGATTCGACCATTACCGTCCGATGGAAGTTTTATTTAAGAAAGCAAATTATTAACTAATTAAATAATTAAACATCAATTAACAATATTGAAAAAATAAACCCGTTAAATTAAGTATTTGCGTAACTGCGTAAAATTTGCGCGCTATGGTACGTTAATAAACATACGTAACTATCAGTATTTGAGATCATAATACTTACTTACTTTGTTATTAAATAAATGTACTGACTATATTAAATATTCAACTTACATTTTGTTCAAAATTAATTTAATTTGCATTTGTATTTTACGCACATTTTTTATTGTATAATGAAAATCAAACGAAACAACTTCGGCTACAAACGCTAAACTGCAAACAACAAAATATGCAGTTATCGAATAAGAAGAGATGCGGATTCGTTGAACACACATAACCCACTTTACGTTGCATTGAAAGGGAAAAAACAATTTTATATTACGCCATTTTGAGTTTCAAAAATTATAACTGAATGAAAAAAGGAACACGCCATTTTTGTGAGTGATGCGACGCGAAAGTAATATAAGCGGCTCAACCAAAAATAAGGTAATAACACGTAAAAATGAAAATTGCGTAGTTCTTTAATTTTTTACTCCTATGCATTTACGCAGGAAATCTAAATAAAATATATATCACATTTACAAAATTATGAAAATAATTGGTATAGTACATTTTATAACGAAACTGGCATGTTATCAACGCAAGCGATTTCAAATTTGAAATTACTTTTGTTTCTACAGAGCGGTTCGAGCGGTATGACATTTTTTACGTAAATCATTTTAACTACCTCAAGGCGTTTCAGTTAACCGGTTAATAACCGGTTATGGGAAAAGGTTAACCGGTTAATGTTTTTTGTAACCTCTTGCATCCCTTATTATTTCATTTATGTTGTTTCCATAATATTAACAACAACTTACAGTCTGATGATGCCTGGTTGGATTAATTCTTGAATGGTCTTGGTTGGATGCTACAAATTTAAACAAGAATATCAGTGAAACTGATGGATGCTCCCCGATGATGCGCTTTGTCAATGTATGTGTTAATAAACACCTAAAATATCTATTAGCCTCGGTGACCTTGACCCAGTGACCTCAATCCTCATCAAAAGGTAGAAGTCCATGCAAGGTACCTACATGCCAAATATGAAAGCAATTGGTTAAGTATTGAAGGCCCTATGAGAAACTGTAGCAAAAGTGTGACAGAAGGAAGTCTATTATTAGCCTCGGTGACCTTGACCTTGACCCCAGAGACCTCAAACCTCATCAAAAGGTAGAGGTTCATGCAAAGTACCTACATGCCAAATATGAAAGCAATTTGTTAAGTATTGAAGGCCCTATGAGAAACGGTACCATAAGTGTGACAGAAGGAAGTCTATTATTAGCCTCGGTGACCTTGACCTTGACCCCAGTGACCTCAAACCTCATCAAAAGGTAGAGGTCCATGCAAGGTACCTACATGCCAAATATGAAAGCGATTGGTTAAGTATTGAAGGCGCTATGAGAAACGGTACCATAAGTGTGACGGAAGGAAGGAACAAGGAACTACAAACTGGCAACTATATGCTCCACCGAAAATATTTTCGGGGAGCATAAAAAGTTTTTTTATTAAGGATGAGGATTTTTAGTTCAATTTGACAAAGAACAAACACAAATTCCAATGTAAGCACATCTGACACTTAAATAAATATCAGTCTCAGTATTTACCCACAAACAGGCATAAGAGTCCAATATAAAACATGCAAGAAGGCAATATCTGACTTCTAGATCTACTTCTAGGAAAATCAACCATTTTTTAGCCATCGTATTTCCAATTTCATGATGCTACTTGTTATGATTAATGATATTTCATTTGATATTTCACCTTAACAACAGCTATCTACAGAGTTAAAGAACAGATTCTTCACAGAAATGTGTGTGGATTAAGTAATTACAGGTACTAGCATGCCTCTTCATTAATGCGGCTTAGATCTGGTTTTATGCACATAATTTGATCAAGTACCGCCTGCTGTGCTACCTCATCAGTCTGTTTAATATCTGACTATGCAGAAGTTGTTGTTTTTGAATCAACACATTTGTATGAGCCTCATTCTCGTAAATGGAGTTTAATGCATATTTGTAAAGTGTCCTAGATAAGCCTCGCAGCCTGCACAGGCTAATCAGGGACAACAATTTCAGCTTTCATTGTATTTTTTTTAAGGAAGTTACTTGTTAGCAAAAATCCTAAATTGGACTTGTGTGGATTGCACAGGTTAATCTGGGACAACAATTTATGTACATACATTAAACACCATTTTCCCACAGCAAGGCTTATATTCATATTAAAAATAAATAAAATGTTTTAGTTTGTTTTGTATATTGCAGCTGTTATTGATTGTGGCTTCACTTATTAACACACTTTTTTAAAATACACGACAGATTCTTGTTGGTTACAACTGCCATAACAAATGAGCCTTGCTCTGGTAAAATGGGGCTTAATGTGTTGTTCTGGATTCGCCTGTGCAGTCAGCACAGACTAATCAGGGACAAATCTTTTGGCCTTAACTGGATTTTTGTTAAGAAGACACTTCCTTTAAACAAAAAATACAATAAAAGTGGACAGTGCTGTTCCTGAGTTCATGATTAAAAACAGACTTTTCATGGCATAATAAATTATGATAAATGTCTACGCCTACTTGTGCTCGAGGTGTCCGAGGGTTGATGCCCCAGGCGTGTCCTGACGGCCTGCTGGTGGGGGAGGGTCAGGAGAGGGACTATGTACATCCAGAGAGTGCGCTTGGAGGGTGAGTCCAGTATCACAGACAGGTCCTCAACTAACCGCTCAACATCCCTGCAATTAGAGCACCATGGTAACTTGTTAACCCTCTTCTGCTAAGATAGGTGTTTGTTTAATTTGTAGTCCCTAACAAATCAAATTATCTTAAAGACCTTTCTCACTAGATACAAGTTTTAAAGGCTTCATTTTCAACCCTTAGATAATGTTGAGCAGCAAAAAGAACAATTCTGTAACAGATTACCAGTTGCTCGAGTTACTCGAATGCTGTGCTGGTTGCATATAGTGTGAACTTTTATTAATCATTATACACAACTGCATCACACTGCTATAATGTGAATAAGTTGAGCACACAATAACATTCAATGGTACCTGCTATCTGAGTAGATCTTGAGGGACTTTTTCAGTACAGTTCTCTCCCTTAATGTGAGGAGAAACTCCACCTGTTGTTGGAATGATGAAATCTTGAAGCCCCGCCTCCCAGCTTCCTGAGCACTGCTGGCGGGATACTTGTCTGGAATACATAGCATCCATGGCATGTGTTTTTGCCTGGTTCTGACTTAAATAGGCTTAATGCATGTGCATAAAGTATCTTCCAAGATAAGACTGTACAGACTTTCTAAAAATTAACATTCCATTAAAGTGGAAAGTGCTGTGCACTATTTTTCAGATGAGGAAATTTAGGTTCACAATTTTTTTTCCAAAGGTAATTTACCGGATTGTCTGTAAAAAAATGTAGTGAACATTTGTCTTCAAATGTATTAACTATTTATATTTGCAGAAAAGAGAAATATGTATGCAATTGTTTTAATTATTGTGTTAGTAAAGGTATGAACAATATTATCACTTATAATTTGTTGTTGAAGGGGTATGCATTCTAACATATATCTTTAGGGTTGAAGACAGTCAAACAGAACACATTCATCACCATTTTGTATTTTCTGTGGCAAAATGTGATTTGGGCAAGCTAACTTGTGCAAAAATAGATCTTTTGTCATATACAGCCAGTGTAGCCCCAGACCAGTCTGTGTAATTGTGTGTCACGTAATCGCTTATTGTTCGTGGCGAACACCCAGTAACAAACAAAGTTCAATCCTCTTCATTTAATAGTGTGTAACCTATCGTTCGATTTCACGTCATGCGCGCATTGCCATAATGACGTGACTCGCATTTACCGGTACTACATTTTGCTACATGCGAATGGGGCAAGTCCGTCCCTTTCTGTTAATGTCAATTTACCCGTTTAACAACGTGTAATGAAATACTCAACAACAACGCCATATGTGAATTCCAGTCCAATTTAATATCTAATATAATTCATATTTTCAAATATATAAGTACAGTCTGACAACTACATGATTGGACCTTTCTCGATCTGTTCACATCAAAATCTAAGCAAAGAGTCTTCTATGCTGACAAAACATCTAAATTTTGTTTACAGGTTAATTTGCATAAAACTCAATTATAACTTTGATTGGTCATAAGTGTCCATTTCTGCACGTGCTTATTGTTGATTGGTTGAGTTGCTAAATGTACTGAATCAATGACACCCCCCGGGAACGGAGTTTCATGTGTTTACCCATTTATCGACTAATCCTTTCAGACATCTGATTTGACTACATAGTTCAATGGATGTGAGAGATAATTTAATAAGACTAGGATTACTGCTGCAGTACTTTGTATGTCTAGTGATAGTAAGGCATTATTGTAATCGTCTTTCATCGGCATATTCAATGGATGTAAGAAAAAACTTAATAAGATTATACTTTTTGTGGCAGCTGAGTAACAGATTCATGTTTTTACTTGCAAGAGATCTTAAGTTTCCAAACTTCATTTATGCTATTATTGTTTCTTACATTCAAATATTTTCTTTATAGAACCCTCATTATTATGATATGTAAATAAACTTTTAACATTTTCTTCTGAATACAATTATGATAATTAAATTTACTTATAAATTCCTATCACATTATTAATATTATCTGTAATTAAATTTCTATCATATTGTTATATTATATAACATAATATTTATGTTATATGAATAAAACATATGGATTAATAACTAATTAATTTATTTATCTCTACGGGGCTGTTACGTTACATTGCCCAATCTGGTCAGGAGTTACCTGGGCCAGTAGTAAGACCACAAAATCTTGCATGACTTTATAGCCGACATAAAGATCCTTATTAGACTGCGTGAATGCACAGGCTGGTCTGGAGCTAAGGTATAATCCCAAATGCGCATGAAACATCTAATATAGAGAAGTGCTGCCAGCAAATGATCCCCATCTCATGACAGTGCCCTGTTTTTGCCTTGAACTGAAATACCTTGATGTGATTTATTAAACTAATTGTAAACAAAGTGACTATGCATGGACAGACAAACAGATCACATACCAGACTGCATATGTTGGTTTTGAGATCTGGGACTGCCTTCATTAGAAATACATTCTGAAATACACAAAGAACACTTGATTGCATTATTTAAAACAACTAAGGTCATTAAGTCAGATAAAAAGAAAGAACTTTGCGACATTTTCCAAAAAAAACATGTCTATTCATATATATGTTACGTGATCTTTCTTCAAAATAATGTATGATGCATATAAACTCAAAACACATGTTTTTTTGCATATGTTTGTTAATAAACAATACAACACAATTGCATGCAGATATCTACAACCCAACAATACAACACTATTGCATGCAGAGATCTACCAACCAACAATACAACACAATTGATGTAGATATCTACCAACCAACAATACTACACAATTGCATGCAGAGATCTACCAACCAACAATACAACACAATTGATGCAGATATCTACCAACCAACAATACAACACAATTGCATGCAGAGATTTACCAATCAGCAATACAACACAATTGCATGCAGATATCTACCAACAAACAATACAACACAATTGTATGCAGAGATCTACAAAAAACCAATACAACACAATTGCATGCAGATATCTACCAACCAACAATACAACACAATTGCATGCAGATATCTACCAACCAACAATACAACACAATTGCATGCAGATATTTACCAACCAACAATACAACACAATAGCATGCAAATATCTACCAACCAACAATGCAACACAATTGCAGGCAGGGATCTACCAACCATCAATACAACACAATAGCATGCAGAGATCTACCAACCAACAATACTACACAATTGCATGCAGAGATCTACCAACAAATAATACAATACAATAGCATGCAGAGATCTACCAACCAACAATACTACACAATTGCATGCAGAGATCTACCAACATAATAATACAAAACAAGTACATGCAGAGATCTACCAACCAACAATACTACACAACTGCATGCAGAGATCTACCAACAAATAATACAAAACAAGTGCATGCAGATATCTATAACCCAACAATACAACACAACTGCATGCAGAGATCTACAACCCAACAATACAACACAATTGTATGCAGATATCGACCAACCAACAATACAACACAATTGTATGCAGAGATCTACCAACCAACAATACAACAGAATTGCATGCAGGGATCTACCAACCATCAATACAACACAATAGCATGCAGAGATCTACCAACAAACAATACAACTCAATGCAGAGATATACCAACCAACAATACTACACAATTGCATGCAGAGATCTACCAACAAATAATACAAAACAAGTGCATGCAGAGATCTACCATCCAACAATACAGCACAATTGTATGCAGATATCTACAACCCAACCATACAACACAATTTCATGCGGAGATCTACCAACCAACAATACAACTCAATGCAGAGATCTACCAACAAACAATACAACTCAATGCAGAGATCTACCAACCAACAATACAACTCAATGCAGAGATCTACCAACCAACAATACTACTCAATACAGAGATCTATTAACCAACAATACAACACAATAACATGCAGAGATCTACCAACCAACAATACAACTCAATGCAGAGATATACCAACCAACAATACAACACAATTTCATGCGGAGATCTACCAACCAACAATACAACACAAAGGCATGCAGAGATCTACCAACCAACAATACAAAACAAGTGCATGCAGAGATCTACCAACCAACACTACAACACAATTGTATGCAGCTATCTACCAACCAACAATACAACACAATTGTATGCAGAGATCTACCAACCAAAGATACAACAGAATTGTATGCAGATATTTACCAACCAACAATACAACACAATTGTATGCAGAGATCTTCCAACCAACAATACAACACAATTGCATGCAGGGATCTACCAACCATCAATACAACACAATAGCATGCAGAGATGAACCAACCAACAATACTACACAAATGCATGCAGAGATCTAACAACCAACAATACAACACAATTGTATGCAGAGATCAACGAACCAACAATACAACACAATTGTATGCAGAGATCTACCAACCAACAATACAACACAATTGTATGCGGAGATCCACCAACCAACAATACAACACAATTGCATGCGGAGATCCACCAACCAACAATACAACACAATTGATGCAGAGATCTACCAACCAACAATAAAACACAATTGCATGCGTAGATCTACCAACCAACAATACCACACAATTGCATGTGGAGATCTACCAACCAACAATAAAACACAATTGCAGGCAGATATCAACCAACCAACAATACAACACAATTGCATGCAGAGTTCTACCAACCAACAATATAGCACAAAATTGTATGCATAGATCTAACAACCAACAATACAACACAATTGCATGCAGAGTTCTACCAACCAACAATATAACACAATTGTATGCAGAGATCTAACAACCAACAATACAACACAATTGTATGCAGAGATCCACCAACCAACAATACAACACAATTGCATGCAGAGATCTACCAACCAACAATACAACACAAATGCATGCAGAGATCTACCAACCAACAATACAACACAAATGCATGCATCGATCTAACAACCAACAATACAACACAATTGTATGCAGAGATCAACCAACCAACAATACAACACAATTGCATGCAGAGATCTACCAACCAACAATACAACACAAATGCATGCAGAGATCTACCAACCAACAATATAACACAATTGTATGCAGAGATCTACCAACCAACAATACAACACAAGTGCATGCAGAGATCTAACAACCAACAATACAACACAATTGTATGCAGAGATCCACCATCCAACAATACAACACAATTGCATGCAGAGATCTACCAACCAACAATACAACACAAATGCATGCAGAGATCTACCAACCAACAATATAACACAATTGTATGCAAAGATCTACCAACCAACAATACAACACAAGTGCATGCAAAGATCTACCAGCCAACAATACAACACAATTGTATACAGAGATCTACCAACCAACAATACAACACATTTGCATGCAGAGATCTACCAACCAACAATACAACTCAATTGCATGCAGGGATCTACCAACCAACACTACAACACAATTGTATGCAGAGATCTACAAACCAACAATACAACACAATTGTATGCAGAGATCTACAAACCAAAAATACAACACAATTGTATGCAGAGATCTACCAACCAACAATACAACACAATTGTATGCAGAGATCTACAAACCAACAATACAACACAATTGCATGCGGAGATCTACCAACCTACAATACAACACAATTGCATGCAGAGATGTATCAAATAACAAGACAACACAATTGTATGCAGTGATCTACCAACCAACAATACAAATACAAAAGAATCAGAGCTTTTTGATTATCAAGATACTAACCAAATAAATGTTTATCGCAATATGATATAATTAATCATAAATTTTATACAAAAAAAAAGATTTCCAAAGATAGGGCATCTACAGCAGTCATCATGAAAAAAATTGTCTGTGTTAGAAGCTGACCCTTTACCTAGCAACACATGTCTGGGCAGGTTGATCTGGTTGATGCAGTAGATTTGGTGAGGGGGAGTCAGACTGGCGATCAGGAACATCCACAGGGTTTTCTTGGAGGGAGTGTCTAGGACCACAGACACTGCTGTGTACAGGTCCACCACATTGCTGAAATATCAACGGGATCATGGCTCGAATGTGGCTCTCATTTATCACAGGCTCAAAATAATTACTTTTAAATGAAGGTTTTTTTAGCTATAAAATAACTAAAATAAAGGAAATTGTCAAATAGCGAATGGTCATATTAAAAACATACAAGAATCAATTATCCATTAGATGCAAATTGTTTATACCTTCAATAACATAATATGTAAATATAAAAAAATTAGAATTATTTCATTCCATAATGAACTGATGAAACTATTATGACTACACATTGATGATTCAATCAAATTTAAGTGGTCTGTACTTAATAGAAATATTGGTTGTTGTTTTTTTCATCCAAAATACATTAAGCGAGCTATTAAATACAAATTGTTCTTACCATCAGACACAAATTGTTCAGAACTCCTGATATAAATTGTCAATTCCTTTCCTGCTACAAATTGTCAATACCTTTCCTGCTACAAATTGTCAGTACCTTTCCTGCTACAAATTGTCAATACCTTTCCTGCTACAAATTGTCAATACCTTTACATACAAATTGTTCATACTTTCAGGTAGACTTTGTTCTTACTTCAAACATAGGTTTCTATGCATGTACCTTCAACAACAACAATATTAGTACATTAAATGACTTTTTTTTCATATTGTTCATACATTCACTTGCATTTTAGTGAAAACCATAGCTTACAAATCGCTTTTACCTGCACAAAAATGGTTCATACATTTCTTGACAACTTGATACAAAAATGTACTAAACAAAGAACTCACCTTGTTGTTTCATAGCCAATCCAAGCCTTACGGATGTGATACCTTTCTTTCTTGGTTAGCAAATATTCTGCCTAAAAAGATATATACCCAGTTATATGTAAGAAAAAATGCTGAAGAAACCAAGAACTCCATACATTTATTCACTAACACTTTCCTTTCAGACATTGGTACTACACTGTCACAAAATATGGTTTATACAAATTACCTGGAGTAAGAATGATAAGCATTTTCATTACATGTGCTTGTTGAGATCAAATAAACAAGCATGCATTTCTCATTCAATGACATGTTAAAAAATTAACATAGATTGAAGAATGGTACAGCAAATAAGAGCCTTACATGAAGCCCCCAGAAAATGCACTTTTCTTTCCTTGTCATTCAAAATATGACAGTGTTCTAAGCGGCTGAATCTGCAATTATGATCAGCAACAAATGGCAGATTAACAAAAGGAATGAGCATGCAGTGCTCTGAGGAAACCAAGCTTAATGCATGTGCGTAAAGTTTCATCCTATAAAAGCATTTGATGTCCCCACAGGCTACTCAGGGTCGACACTTCCTGTTATGGTATTTTTTCGTTTGAAGGAAGTCTCTATTTATCAAAAGTCCAATTTAGGCGGAAAATGTCCTCCCTGATTAGCCTGTGTGGACTACAAGAGCTAATCAGGAAGGTACTTTACCAGCATGCACTAAGTCCCATTTTCCCAGAGTGCAGCTCAATGAAAGCACTCACTCTTTCGGGATAACTTCTCCCTTCTTTATCTACAATACGTTTGTTGCCTTGCGTTAGCCAATCAGATTCTCCATGGCTTGAAGTGGATGAGACAGATGATGTTGATAGCTCCCGACTTGAGTCTACAGGATCTATGGAAGAACAGGACATACTGAATAAAGGATACGATTATATCCAGCAAGATTGCTTGTTTAACATCAATTACCCAGTACAATTTCAATCTTCTAGCAAGATAGTTCTTTATATGTAATCATTTACACTCGCAATCTTTTGTAAACTAGTACATGTTGCACACATTTATTAAACTATTTAGTATATAAATAATATGTTGATTTCATAGACTCGATGGATCATTGTGTATAATGTAGTTATTTATTATTAGTAAAATGATATACAAACAAATAGAATGGTCACTTAAACAACACAAAACAAACAACATCTATATGAGCCGTGCTCTGTGAAAAAGGGGTTTAATGCATGTGCGTAAAGTGTCGTCCAAGATAAGCCTGTGCAGTCTGCACAGGCTAATCAAGGACAACAGTTTACTTTTTATGACATTTTTCATTTACGGAAAGTCCCTTCTTAGCTCTTAGCAAAAATCCAGTTTAGGCGGAAAGTGTCGTCCCTGATTAGCCTGTGTGGATTGCACAGGTTAATCTAGGATGACACTTAACGCACATTCATTAAAAACCTTTTTCACAGAGCGCTGCTAATATCATTATAAGATATGCAAGCAAATTCCTAATGAAGCTTTTAATGTGAAGCATTTGGATCAAAACCTGTATATAACTGACATGGAATACATAAACTCTAAAACTACTGGATAATTCAGTAGTAATACATCATACACTGGTGATGTTCACATCTCAGGACTTCCAGCGTACTTGTATACAATTTGTATAACAAAAATCTGCATTTAACTGACAAAGAATGAATAAACTCTCAACAAAGTCAGCATTACGGTGCTTACACTGGTCATGTTCACATCTGAGCACCTCCAGTGTGGGGGAAGTGCCACTATCCTGCAGCATCTGCACCAGATGGGAATGGCTGCACTTCCTGTCGATACACAAGAAAACACTGGGTCATTATAAGCTTGCCTAGATATAATTATGAATTCTATTTGCATACGTAACGTGCCTATATTGCTCCCAATATCAACACTCTGTTTGTACGCCGAAATATTTTACGACTAAAATGACAACATAACAGTAAGTAAGTGTGATATTACTTTTTGTATTGAACCCAACTAAATACAGGAAAGTAATACATGTATATTCATAATTAAATTACTTTTAAATTTAAGTGCATTAAGGTCAGTATCAGGCTGTTGACAAGCCATAAAGCTTGCTGCACATGCAACCATAGTCATAAGATAGCAATTTATGATATCTAATCACCTGTCATCATTTAGACCAGTTGGCTGGCCAATAGTAGCCCGCATTCAACTATAAAGTTTCATTCTGAATATATATCTTTCACATAGAATCTATATGCGTTTTAAACTATGCCAATGCACATGAATGCTCGCCACCTGCCACATTTTTAACACATGCAGTTCAACTCCTAATCAGAACTAGATAGGTTAGATTATTCATTAATATCCATATATCCATATTCATTAATATCTTAATGCAGCTTATCTGGGACAACACTCGACGCACATGCATTAAGCCCCATTTTCCCAGAGCACAGCTTATTTGTGGAATAGTGTATACCTGACATCGATTCCGTTCAGCTTCACAATGAAGTCCCCAGGCTGAAGTCCCGCTTTCTCCGCTGCTCCTTTCGAATCCACTGTCTCAATATAGGCTGGGTTACTGCCCTTGACTACAAATCCAAAACTGCCATTTTCCCGTACTATCTGCAATGCCCTAGTAAAAAAACATTATTTAAAATATAGCACAACAAATTACTGTTATGCACAGTTTAAAAATTACTATTATGTTTCATAATTGAATACCTGGAGCAAAACATAACTAGAGCTTCGTTACAATTTGGACTTAAACATTTGCTCTGCTTTTTCAGCTATTGTCAAGGGTAAACAACTCAGGAATATTATAATCACTTGGAATTTAAAGTATCCTACATCAACTACTGGTGATGACATATTTAAAGTTTCAATGTCATCGCTTAAGAAATGTGGAAGTAGTACACTTCACAGACTGAGCTATTGGTTGCAGATTGACAAATGACAAACCAACTGGCAGAGTATATCCAGTCAACCCCCCCCCCCTGTCAGAATGCATTTTCAGGGTTATAATTAACAAAAGATGTTAAATACTCTTTGCAATTAATCAAATACATATCAAGTATACCGTCTTTGTCCAAGCTTATGAGCAATTCTAGGACTCCCTTCCACAGATTTTGAGGCTGCTGTTATTTTGGACATGTACTGTTGCTGTTGGCGGGAAATGTCATCAAACCTGATGCGCTGGCGCGGTGGAATAAACTGCCTGCTCGTAAAAATATTTTGTTATTTTGAATTGTTATGGCTTACATTTCTCCTATGAACTCAACTCAAAACAAAGAACAACTCATATAATTTATTATGTCAATTATAGGATGATGATATTATACAAAGTTCTAACATAACATTTTGATTGAAGATTCAAAAAAATAAACAAAAGATGTGTTTGTCAGAAACACAATGCCCCCTTCTGCGCCGCTTTGAAGCCATATATTTGTCCCTTGACCTTGAAGGATGACCTTGACCTTTCACCACTCAAAATGTGCAGCTCCATGAGATACACATGCATGCCAAATATCAAGTTGCTATCTGAAGCGACATAGAAGTGCTGCATTTTTCGAAACCTAAACGCGAAACCTAAACGCAAAGCGTGATGGAAGGACAGATGGACAGACCGTCCGATCACTATATGCCCTCCTTAGGGTGCATAAAAATTACACTTCTTTACATTTGAACAAACAAAAATGTAGTTTGACACATACTTAATGTATTCAATGATGAAAGAAAGTGATATTTCATAAGTGTGAACAAAATATGCATGATAAAATAATGTAAAATAAACATAAAACAAAAGCAAAATTCTGTTAATACTTCAAGCCGGTGAAAGACACTCACCTGATTTGCAGAAGCAAGCTCCTGTGCTGTGCTGTTTTCAAGATGACAGACAGAGCTCGGGCAAGCATGTCGATGTCCCGATCCTCAGCATACTGCTTCAGTACCCCAACCACAGCCATCTTTTTCTCGTAATCTTCACCCAGAATCTCGTTCATCTGTGAAAATTGGAGGCACAAGTAGTCAATATGCTGCGTGAAGATGGGCATGTAGGTGACAAACTCCATTGAGGACAGGATCAGTCCACAACACAGATAGCTGAACAGGTGGTAGCCATCTTCCGCTAGAAACAGCTTGAACAAATCTTCACTTGTGTCCTTCCATTTCACCATATCAGCAAGACGGTTAGAAATATGTCACCCAATATTGATTCCAGTTCCTAAAGAAGTGAGTTTCTTTGCCATATCATTAAAATACCATAGAAACTTACAGGTATCACGTTTCTTCTGTCTCTTAAAGAGTTCTGAAACTATTTTCTATAAGTTAAGTTCAACTTGAAAAAAGATTGCATATGCTTCTTTTATCGAATTGATAATGATCTATTAAAAAAAATAAAGTAAGATCAACATTTTTTGAAGCAAAATGAATCGCTTTGCTTAAGTTTACCGTCATTATGAAAAACATGGCATATTCTTCTGAAATCCATTTAATTGATAATGATAAGTTACACATACACACACACACACAATTATTTAAAGGGGCCTTTTCACAGATTTTGGCATTTTTTAACTTATTCATTAAATGCTTTATATTGATAAATGTAAACATTGGATCGTAAAAGCTCCAGTAAAAAATCAAGAATAAAATTTAAAAAAGGAAAAGAACATTGCCCGGAGCAGGTTTCGAACCAGTGACGCCTAGAGTCCTGCCAGAGTCCTGAAGTAAAAACGCTTTAGCCTACTGAGCTATTCCGCCGAGTACACATACTTCACGTATTTTATACCTTATATAAGCAATCTTCGTAGTTTCACAAAATTTAACGACAAAAACAGAACTCTCCAAATTATTCAATCGTTTCGCGTTGCAACGCTTTATAATTTTTAGGTTTTAAAATCGTCAAAAGATGCATATAATGGCTATATTAGACCATGGTCAATGTTCAGTATTACTGTTTCCTCACAAATATCATAACTAAAACGAAAATTTGCGAATCTGAAACAACTTTTTTCAATTTTGTCAATTTACCAAAGCGTGAAAAGATCCCTTTAAATTTAGTGTCAGTTCCATGTATTAACGGCGGGTTTATAATAATCAATTATTAAATTATTATAAAAATATAGCAATATATAACCAAAATGTATAATCATTTTCAAACAATAATAGTATGGTTATTATAATCATAAAAGATTAAAAATATTAAAGATTAATTACATCTATAAATTATGCAATTTAAACTTTTAATACATTTTATTCCAGTTATTAAATGATATTAAGTCTACAAGCATCATCCGAATTATATGCCTATCTATTTATTTCTTTGTACTTCGAGAATGTTTTCTGAATACCGCAAGTATTATTCAATATTTCCTATAAATTATTTCAAATAAAAACAACTTGCAAAACATTTAATTTAAATGAATACAACTTGTTAAACACATATTTCATATAAGCACAACTTGCAAACACTATCCAGCTGTTATTATCCATTAGCAGTTTTTTAATTGGAGAATTGAACTCAAAAACTAATTTATCTGGAAAAAATGTTAGACACAACATTTGGCCCTAATACCAACTCCATGATAAAGTGAAATCATAACTTCTAGAAAGAAATATCTGCAGAGAAATTCATGGAATGATCTTACAGCATGCAATTACTCCAATTAAATCTGAAAATATGGAATTTCAATCAACCATTCCTCCAAATAACATTCCATCATGACACCATTGTGTCCTTTCACAAGCTGAACAGCGTCTATGAACCAATATCAAGGAGTATTCAAACCTCTAGAGCTTTGAAAGTTGGCTTTACCTCAAGTTTATTAACAATAACAATCCACTAAAAAGTAAAATCTAATAAGACAGAAATGATTATAAAGAAATTATCTGATTACTTCAGATAACGTGAGAAATTAATTAGACATACTACAGTCTCCAAGAACACCTCAAAAACAAATGAAGTGGTGTAGGAACTGGTTTATATCCTTGCCGCTTACACTTTCAGAACAAAAGACAAATGCTCCTGTTTCCAGTTGATTCCTGATTTATCATTACTGCCATTTTATATTTTCCAGAGAAATTTGCATCTATAAAATAGTTAATTAAAGGGGAGATGTAGAATGGAGTGAAATGTTGTGGAACAAATATTTTTTTGCACAACAATTTCCTAGGAAATGAACAAGAAAACAAAAGATATACGGAGTTGTCAATAAAATCAGTGAGACTAATGATTCTGATGTTTTCATTAACCCTTTGCATGCTGGGAAATTTGCTGTTTGCTAAAATGTTGTCTGCTGAATTTTAAAAATTAGCATTTTCTTCAATTTTAGTCAAAGAATACTATCAGAATAGCAAACAGTTTGGATCCACATTTTTCACGTTCTGTAGCGTCTCATCTGGATCCAAACTGTTTGCAAAGGCCTTCAAAATACGGTTCCAGCACTGAAAGAGTTAACTATCCTTAGTTGCATGCTATGGAAGAGAATATCTGCCAGTCCATGCATGATGTTAAATGACATCTGCTTTCTGATACATGGTAGTTGCATTTTGCCTAGTTACATTTGCGATGCAAACAATTCATTTCATTGTCACATATTGATAAGTTTATAATGACTTTATACGTTGCTACTGAATTTAACAAGCTGTTAATATCTTTGTGGATCTCTGATTTAGAATCAGTCTTCGGTTTTGCATACTGCCATTATAAATAATTCACAATGCGAAAAGGGGAACCAGTATTAACAAGGCCATTGCCAAGCAATAGACCGTTCCATAATCGATAAATTGACCGCCGCCATATTGTCAGTCACGTGACTGTCCGCAATTACACTGCTGCTAACTTGTGCGAGTCTGCGATTCCCAAAGCCAAAGACGTAGAGAATACCCGCTTCACCGTTGACGGATAAATAAATTACTTAATGAATTAATGTGAGGCGATTATCACATTTTTGTTGTTTAAATGATTGTTTAAAGTTGAGATTGATTGTTACAAATAAAATGTTTAAAATGCTTTCGTGTATTTGTTTTTTTTATCTGTAATCAAGTGGTAATCATCGGCGAAAATTTGCCGGTTCAGTCGCTCATACTATGTCTTTGATTAGACTTGTTACTTTTAACGTTTCACAGACCTTTTATGTGATTATTCGGAAGATGAAGAGAATGCGATCTATGTGATATATCTATATTTTCATCTTTGAATCATTTAACAGCTATAAAGCTAAACATACTAAAAATTGTATTTTATAGTTCTTTGAAGTAACGCAAAACAGATGGATAACGACACCAAATGTTTAGTCTATTAATCCACAAAAAAAAAACTCCGATAAAAAAACACCTAAATAATATTTCAAAAATATATTATTAAGCGCCATAGCAACCAGAATTTTTGACGAAAGGAAGAAATGAAATGACGTGCATAATGTCCATATTGCCATCTATCCATATTTCAAGTTTCATGAAAATATATGAAGAACTTTTAAAGTTATCGCTGGATCCAGAAAAGTGTGCAGGATCCTCTATTTTCAGCAGTATATCTAGTCTATTTGTTGCCATAGCAACCAGAATTCTTGACATAGGAACAAAATGAAATGACATGCATAATCTCCATATTGCCATTTGTCCATATTTCAAGTTTTATGAAAAAATATGAAGAACTTTTAAAGTTATCGCAGGATCCAGAAAAGTGTGACAGACTGATGGACACACAGAGCGCAAACCATAAGTCCTCTCCAGTGAAACCGGTAGGGGACCAAAAACCTAATTCCAGCGCGTATTGCGGCGTAAATAACTATTGCCGGGAGATCACTCTTAACATACACAAAAATCAAAATCTCTGGTATCAACCGTGATACATTGACTATCTCTGGAATCCTCTGTAAAAAGCGGTGACAGAGTAAAAAACTTACCCGTCTACATAATGCCTATTTGCTTGGAATCCCACTATCGACACCTTATTCCTGTTGTAATTGCTTTGAGAAAAATGATGCCCAGGTTAGTTCTACTTTTTTTAATTTATTTACGCTATAACAGGAACTTAAAAGCTTAACATGTCTCTGCTGTAACATGTATCGCATTGCCATGGGATTTGATATGGTTTGAATTTTAAATCGCGTCAACAGTAGTTCATTTATATTGCAATGTCATTAGTGATAGGGGAAGGCCCCAAGCCTTAACAACTAAATCAATTAGTTGGGTGGGACGGTGGTCCAGGGATATAGCCTCCGGATACGAAAGTTATTGGTTCGAGTCCCGTGAAGAGCGGGGGCCGAGTCCCGTGAAGAGCGGGGGCAGCTGATTTATCTCTAATTACTGCCAACTCATTTTCCAATTATTACAGACAGCTACCAGTGTGTAGCACAGAGATATATTAAGATCAAAATAAAATGGCATATATAGATTAGAGTCACAAATATATATCAGGGTGGGATACCCTAACTCTTTCTATGTAATGTCTATGAACTTTCTTGTTTCTTTATCATGCTCGGTGTAAAGCACAGACACTTGGGCTACCATCTGGGTTTCATACAAGTTCACCTCTCCTTGGGTCGGAAACATGGAATTTGTCTCTGAAAAACCTACTGTCCTGACCGGGATTCGATTCTTAGACTTTTGGATTGGTGGTCAACCGTAACATCACTGTACCACAATGCATCAATCAACATCAGACACAAGTAGGCCTACTGGTTAGGTATCCAGGTTGCAGACTAGAGAGTGATAGTATAAATTTTGAGAATTTATTTCACAATTGGACACATACGATTTAATAAATGATATCCTTTTTCATTTCTCTTAAATACCATAAAAGTGGAAAATGTCCTAAAAAGCCTGTGCAGACTGCACAGGCTTATCTGTGAAGACATTACGCACATGCTTTAAGCTGTGTTTTCTTAGAATGAGGCTAATTTAATGATTTACTTTGTTTGAATAAATGGTATGTTTTTGAGTTACCATATTTTCTATTGAATGTAATTGTGCTTATATGGGAATGTTCCCGGGCAAGAAACACTTCCCTAGCGTTGTAGTGGTTTGCAATTCAGGAATCATGACAAAATAACATTAAATCTCCATACATATTACAAGTATAGAATTGTAGCTATATAATGTTTTTTTTAGTAACATTCTATCTTTACATGTTGTTCAGGTATATTGCGATCCTCTCATTGGTGATGGAGGAAGATCCTTATCACTATAAAACTACTTGGGTAGAACATGGTCCACGAAAATTGTCTCTGCCTTGGGATACAAAAGTTTTTGGTTCAAATTTAATGATAAGCAGTACAACATCTTTTAACTCTGCTTACTACCAACCCCTATGTACCACAGTCTGCACCTGGATACCTAACCATGAGGGCCTACTGGTTAGGTATCCTGGTGGCAGAACAGTGATTGATTAGTATAAATTTCTGAGAACCTATGTCACAATTAATAAATTTGCTGGCTTATTATGTGAAATAAAATGATTTATGGCTAATCCCTGATTCTAAATAAGTATTCAAAGTATTCAAAGTAAATAAGTATTCAAACTGTCAAGAAGCATACTTTAACTTAAGCTTATGGTTCCTATTGTGTGGAGTATAGTCAGTTCATTTGTTATTTTAGACTTAAACAAGAGCTGTGCAGCTCCATGAGATACACATGCATGCCAAATATAAGTTGCTATCTTCAATATTGCAAAAGTTATGATCAAGGTTAAGTTTTTGGACAGACACACACAATGACAGGCAGGCAGGCAGGCAGGCAGGCAGGCAGGCAGGCAGGCAGGCAGGCAGGCAGGCAGGCAGGCAGGCAGGCAGGCAGGCAGGCAGCCAGGCAGGCAGGCAGGCAGGCAGGCAGGCAGGCAGGCAGGCAGGCAGACAGACAGACAGACAGACAGACAGACAGACAGACAGACAGACAGACAGACAAGCCCAAAACAATATACCCCTGATCATTTGATCCGGGGGCATAAAAATGAGAAACTATGCCACATAAATTTGAACAAGTGCAGGCAATTAATATTTCCTTGTCCCTTTAACATGACTAAAAGACTTTGAAGAGATGAGTAAATTAGTCATGTTCTTGCGTTAGTGTAAATGTCATCAAAAATCCATATGTCTGCTGGGTTATTGCAGGGCCGGCTGTGTCCAATGTTGCTTGCCAAGGTTCTAAACATGTGTTCAGGGTGATGCTGATCTTCTGAAATGTTAAACCAAGGCCCTGGTGTCGTTAAGGGGGCGCCATCCAGCAATCACTCCAATGGTGGAGTCGGGACACCCTTTATGACCAAGGTGAGTGCATATCTTGTATGTGTGTTTTTTTTAATAAAGTTTATGAGGTTTGGTTATGACAATTCGGCATTGTGTGAGGATCTCTGGTCACCTAAGTAAGCATTCAATATACCACTGCAATAGCAGAACAACCTTATCCAGCTATTCTTGTGTAAACAATAATGTTAAAATGCATCTGTAGACTTAAGAAAAAATATTTTTCTCTCATGGTTTGTTGTCGAATAACCCACAGTAAGGAGTATAGATGCTTAGGAATTAAATCACGAGTGCGAAGCACGAGTGATTTGATAACACGCATCTATACTCCTTACTGTGGGTTATTCGACAACAAACCATCATAGAAAAATATTATTTCGATTCTAACACGATACTGATTGATTTCGATCAAGCTTTTGGACGTGAACTATATTTTTCAATACTCCGCCCTTCTTAGTACAAAGTTCAATATTTAGTGACGTCCTTGAATTGTACAAACATATGACGTCGTTTTCATTCATAAATAATTTGCAAATGACGTCACTTTCATTGTGAACAAAAATCGTAGAGACTTATTGACGTCACGTGTATTGGTGTATGATGCTACTGAAAAGCTGACATGCTGTAAATGTTTTCTACAGTAAGTTTCCTGACAAATAACATTCTTTGTAGGTGTGTTTATGCCACTTATCACCAAATATACAATTTGTTGTTTCATTACATTCATATACATGCTACATTTTTTACATTTCTTTTAAAGCGGGTTTTAGCACGTGCATTTTACTGCAATATTTTCTTAATTTATTCGGAACTATTTTCGAAACATTAAGCTCTGCCCATAATTTGTTGCAGAATAACCCATAGACGATTTTCTTCTATGTTTATATGAAATTTGCATGTGCAGTGTTAGAATAGCCCTTAATCATTTTACGAACGATTCCTCTACTATTAGTGCATCTGATTTTGAATTTTCTTGTAGTTTTTTGTTTATTTTCCCTTTAATAGTTTTATTATTGTGAAGAATCCACAGGTGCTTCTTATTTTACCACATTTCAAACAAGTTATAAACAATATATACCAGCATGTTATCTTTGAGATTTTGATCACAAAAAATTTCTAAAGGAGAAATTTACTTCAGAAGCTCATGGAAAAATGGGTCTTAAAACATATCAGCGCAGTGCTGCAGATATGCCTCTGCCATCCGTACACTCTGATAAGGAGTCACAATTTCAGCTTATGAGACCACAAAACCTTGTGTGACTTTATGGCAGACAGCTAGGCAGATGTGCACGCTGGTCTGCAGTTTTTCTGATCGCATCTGTTGAAGTTTCAATGTAGATTCTAAGACTCATTTCGCATGACAAGACTCATAAACATTTATGTTCTACATTGTAGGGCCTGGGTCTTGCTCAAAACTCAGTGACGGCTGTGAATTCACAGACACCATATGAGTCTCTTTCTCATCAGATTTACCGCATCATGACTAATCACAGGTTTGGTGGAAAAGACTTCTCGCTGCTTTTAAATTATTGCGGTATTAGAACAAGCAAAAGACATGATAAATAACATCATTATGTACTATTATTATTTCCTAAATGTATATACTAAAAATCATGTTAATACATAAATGAACGTTTATTAAAAAACTTTTGTTAATGATTCAAGAAATTTGAAAATGATTTTAAAATGAATTTTTATATAAATTATACAAGATTTTTTACACTTGAGGTAATGATTTTGTAAAAAACAAACAACAACAATCTTTTCTTAGATATAACTTAAAATATTATTGTTTATATTTACCTGGTGGAATAAATTTTTTTTGTTATAACAAGCTTTTGTTCAGCCAGAAATGTCTTATGATAAAATAATATTTTGATGTAATTTTCACACTATATAGAGGGTGTTTCAGCAGATTACCAGACATCAGACTGCCTGTCACCGGTTGTTACATCAGTACGAGTTTGTGTTAATTTTGTATGTACCAATTTATTTTGATGGTGTCGAAGAGGTACCGTAATTTTCTATCTTGGTGACTTAAAAAAAACGTGCACGTTAAGACAGTGCTTTATATGACAGTGCCTCTTCAAAAGTCAACATGTTGTTTACATGATATGCTGTGTTTTGAAATAGCATTTAAAATACCTGTACCTTTTAAAAGATGCAAATGGGAATGTTGTTTATTGTAGTTGTTGTTGAATTCAATATGAATTGCTATGATTGGAATAGTGAGAACTGTATGTGTTTCTTTAGAATGGTATTATTTCTAATAAATACCAGTTTAACTTATCATCTAATGTGTATAGCCTTTACATGAAATGCCAATTGTGTTGTTGTTTTGGAAATATAATTTTATCTTGTTGTAAATAATGAATAAATCTTTTTTAATTGAACAATTATGAGATTTTCAATAAATTGCAAACCACTATTGCTGCTCTTCATTGGATATATTTCTTAATTTCACGGGCATTGCTTTAACATTTGAGTCTGGCTCTTGGAAAATTGGACTCAATGATGTGCTCAAAATGTTGTCTCAGATTAGCCTGTACCTTCAGCACAGGCTTATCAGGGACAACACTTTCCGCCAGAGACTTTTATCAAAAAATTCCATTTAGCGGAAAGCTCATCACCGATTTGCCCTGATAAACACTTGACACACATGCATTAAGACCCTTTTTCCCAGACGGAAGCTCAATTATGTTGTTGCTGTGTGTCTTGTGTAATGACTGAAGGATGAAGCCATCCATCATGAAATAGCGTGTCAATATAATCTAAATACTGAATAACCTTTTTTACAATTTTATTAGAAAATATTTGTATTACCTGGCATACTGGTTATATAAATATTAGGATGAAACACACATTACATATACATCATTTGAAAACAAAATGATCCCTCTGGTCCTGTTGCTAGTGTATGCCACACATACTGCTTATGACTAGACATATGCAACTTTACCATGATTGGCGTCGCTCTGGAGGGCGGTGACTAGTATGTAATGCTTTTTTTTTGCTTATGGGAGGAGAAGATATTTTACAGATCAATGTATATATTTTTGTTTTAAGAATATCTTGCATAGTGGTGATTTTTTTGTGTAAATTAGTGTAAATAAGTACTGCATTTGTGCCTATTAAATTTATTTCAACATTATTGCCAATAATGCAATGCTAATTGTTTTATTTAATAACTGATCCACAACTGATCACAGGGGAAAGATCACAGGGACTGGGCAAATACACAAAACTTTCTGGTTTTGTATAAAAACAAATGATGTTTTGTATAAAAACAAAACGTAATCAAAATATATATATTTTGTGAATTTTCTAATTTGCTTATTTAGTGGAGAATCAATGCAGTACGATATTTCACGACCTATCGCGCAAGCAAGTTTATTGGAAGGCATAGTGGTACGAAAACGTACAATATATTTGTTTATTAATAGACATATAATAACAATCGCTATACACAACTTCACCAAAACGCAGTACATAAGTAAATGTCAGGCGGAATAGCTCAGTTGGAAGAGCTTTAGACTGAAGTTGTTTACGCAACAGTCATCTAAAGGCCCCCTGGTACAATCCCGGGTTCCGGCATGAACGGAACAGTTCGGCGGCTGACATTTTTTCAGTCAGGTTAATAAATATAATAAAGCTTTATTTTATGTAGACATTTTAAAATCCATTTTACTACAATTGGACATTTTTATTAAAATTAATGGATGCAATGTGGTGACAACAGTTACTAAAATTTCTTACATAACTTAAATATCTTATTAAAAACTACACATGTTTTTATATAAACAAATAAATGCAAACAACACATTTATTATCCATGTGTTTTTATGGTTGTCTATCATAGGCCTATCCCTACCACATATAGAGCGCAAAGCGCGACACGTATTATTGATTGTAACAATGAGTTGCGATAAAGGAAGCAGCCGCTTATCAAGGAGGAGCTGTGTCCCAGTAACCCGTTTCCCTAGAGTCAAGCACTCCTTGGAGTTTTTTTTAAGAACAACATATAGAGTGCAAAGCGCGACACGTATTACTATCCAGGTGGTATGGGCCCTTTAGCATTATCCGACCATTACGTCCATAGTTATCTTCCTTAGAAGTTGAGAAATTTTGAAATCCTTGTTCGAAGTCCAAAATGTTCATCCGATTGTTCCCAAACTTTCACAGGTTTTTTTTTTATCAATGAGGACTTTTACCTCATTTAAAATGAGAAACATTGGGACAATAAGTCCAGTATTTTTTTCTATTAAATTTGAGTATTACTTGAGGATCATTTGAACCCTATTGAAAATGATGAATATCTGAGCAATAAATCTATTATGACCTTTTATTGAATTTTTAAGTATTGTGAAATGCAGCTTCTTTATACAATTTACAGTTTTCATTCAAATTTTTTTCAAACTTTTACAGTGTTTTCATATCAATGAATACTCAACCCCTATCGTAAATGAGCAACGTAAGAATAAGTTCAGAATCATCTCCCTTGAAGTTGAGAGAAATATGAAATTACGCTTACAAGATGAAGAAGATTTTTTTAAACCTTCACAGTTCTGTTCCATTAATGAAAACTGCACACGGATACCAGTAAAAAAAGGGAAACCTATGTAAATAAAATGAACTATGAAATATTTGGGGGTTACAACACAATATCATAGATAATGGTTATTTGGGGGTTATAACACAATATCATAGATAATGGTTATTTGGGGTTATAACACAACATCATAAATAATGGTTATTTGGGGGTTATAACACAATATCATAAATAATGGTTATTTGGGGGTTATAACACAACATCATAAATAATGGTTATTTGGGAGTTATAACACAATATCATAGATAATGGTTATTTGGGGGTTATAACACAATATCATAGAGAATGGTTATACCAGTATCTTTTTCTATTTTGTTTAAAATAATCGGCCAATATATAAATATTTACAGTAGAAAAAAAATCGTTCCATGTAACTTCATTGAGTGCCTTTTACACTGAAATTCCCGAAGCCCTTTGATGCTTTGCATCAATACTTATCTTGTTATACAATTGTTTTCAAAACAATCTATATGTAACGTGTCTACCGTTCCTTCGGGATATATATATAATGGCTTTTCCTCGGGCTTTCCTTAGCCGTGTGATTTGATAAACAAATAATATAATTTGCCTCTATACAAGCCGGTTCCGTATGCCCTGTGCGACTTGGATTGCTTTGATCACTTGGGTTGACTTGGGTCGACTTGGGTCGACTCGGGTTGACTTGGGTTTGACTTGGGTCGACTTGGGTTGACTTGGGTCGACTTGAGTTGACTTGGGTCGACTCGGGTTGACTTGGGTCGACTTGGGTTGACTTGGGTCAACTTGGGTCGACTTGGGTTGACTAGAGTTGTCTTGGGTGACTTGGGTCACCTCGGGTGTCTTGGGTGACTTGGGTCACCTCAGGTGTCTTACACCTATAGCAACGATTCTGCAGTGTCTCCCCTCTGCGTTACGCAAGGAAGACAATCAATGTCCCCCCTCTGCGTTATGCAAGGAAGACAATCCGTCAGTGTTGTACAAGCGACAATCAGTAGCTTGACAGACTCAGGCTGACCTACGAGACCTGACACGTGCACTAACTGGAATGGAAACCTTTGACCCGGACTTATATACGAGTCTCTAGGCTACCCAGCAAGCTATGGTATGTTGTGCTCAAAGTTGCCAGGGTCACCTCCACTCGAAAGTATCCAAAGTCACAGAGATGTCCCTTGCTCAGGCTGACCTGAAAGACCAGAAACGTGCGCTGTCTTATATTACCAAAGGAGACCTGTGCCCGGACTAGTATGAGTCTCAAGCTTACCCAGCAAGCTATGGTATGTTATGCGCAAAGTTGCCTGGGTCACCTCCACTCAATAGGCATCCAAAGTCACAGATACTTCCAATGGTATTTGGTCTCTAATTACTACAACGTATAAAACGTTGTGTTCTGTTCGACGATCGAACGCAGACTGCTCGCTCCCCATAAGAGCAGCGCTTTATATACTGATATATATACCACGTGACCCGCTTGCTAAAGACATCACCCTACTATTTCATGTAAACACAACCCTACCGTTTCAAACAGTAATTGTATAATACTGTGGCTATATTATGAAATACATATTGTGCATCTTAATAACCGACTTGTATTATTAAATAATTAAATTATGTACATGAAAATACAATGATCAATCTTAAATGCACATACTATGTGCGTGGAACTTACCGAAAAGTTAACGATTTGCCAACGGGAAACGTACTTTCGTTTTGATGTAAACAATATGAATGTACTCAAAGAATAATGAACCTAAAGGATAAAATACCGGCCAAAATCGTCACACTACCCACGCCTCCGATTTCAAGCGTCCCGCTTACAATATTTTATATCTAAAAGTAAAACAAATGTGTCAATAACATCTTTAATTGACGAACCACGTACTACTTCCAGAAGTAATACAGAAACAATCGTATACAACAAAAACATGAGATTTTAAGTTAAAAAATGACTAGTATCCTGTTGAGTAAAATGATCAAAACAACATGAATGTGACCTGATGAAACAATGAACAAGAAACAGTAACAATAAAGTATACAGCTAACTCTAACAGTTCTAAATGTGTCTCAGTCATTTGGCAGTATGCCCCATGGTTATGTGGATATAGAAACCCATCGCATCATGGCATGTTTCACCGCAGACATTACATCTCATAGGATTGTCGACACAATGGCAACCCTTGTGTACGAACATCATGGCCTGGTTGCCGAAGGTGATATCGCACACATCGCATTTGTTTACCCTAGGTTCGTCTGACTGGGTCTGTACGTTACAGCCAACCACCGTGGGGACCTGTCTTCTCATCGAACTATGGTCTGGAGCGGCAGTTTCAAGTGGGCGATCACAGCTGACCTCGTTTCCCATCCAGGAGCTGCATGCCTGCTCCACGGCCAGATGCGGCTTCTTAGGAGCCATGACTGGTTCTGGCGCCATCCGTTTCCTGATTGTTCTTCCTACGTTAAAATCTATGCAAGGTTCTTCCTCTACAACAACTTCGGGGTCGCCAGTGATCTCGGATTCAAGTTTTAGTCTAGCATTTTCTAGCTTGACATGCTCAAGTTCGGCTCTTATCCTATCCAAGTCGCTTTGTTCTTGATGTGAAGCCATCGTGAGGCTGAGTCGGGATGCTTTAAAGGTTGTCCCAATATATCCCACCGCTGCCACCAATTTTTGTAACGTGTCTACCGTTCCTTCGGGATATATATATAATGGCTTTTCCTCGGGCTTTCCTTAGCCGTGTGATTTGATAAACAAATAATATAATTTGCCTCTATACAAGCTGGTTCTGTATGCCCTGTGCGACTTGGATTGCTTTGATCACTTGGGTTGACTTGGGTCGACTCGGGTTGACTTGGGTTTGACTTGGGTCGACTTGGGTTGACTTGGGTCGACTTGAGTTGACTTGGGTCGACTCGGGTTGACTTGGGTCGACTCGGGTTGACTTGGGTCGACTTCGGTCGACTTCAGTCGACTTGGGTTGACTTGGGTCGACTCGAGTTGTCTTGGGTGACTTGGGTCACCTCGGGTGTCTTGGGTGACTTGGGTCACCTCGGGTGTATTACACCTATAGCAACGAGTCTGCAGTGTCTCCCCTCTGCGTTACGCAAGGAAGACAATCAATGTCCCCCCTCTGCGTTATGCAAGGAAGACAATCGGTCAGTGTTGTACAAGCGACAATCAGTAGCTTGACAGACTCAGGCTGACCTACGAGACCTGACACGTGCACTAACTGGAATGGAAACCTTTGACCCGGACTTATATACGAGTCTCTAGGCTACCCAGCAAGCTATGGTATGTTGTGCTCAAAGTTGCCAGGGTCACCTCCACTCGAAAGTATCCAAAGTCACAGAGATGTCCCTTGCTCAGGCTGACCTGAGAGACCAGAAACGTGCGCTGTCTTATATTACCAAAGGAGACCTGTGCCCGGACTAGTATGAGTCTCAAGCTTACCCAGCAAGCTATGGTATGTTATGCGCAAAGTTGCCTGGGTCACCCCCACTCAATAGGCATCCAAAGTCACAGATACTTCTAATGGTATTTGGTCTCTAATTACTACAACGTATTAAACGTTGTGTTCTGTTCGATGATCGAACGCAGACTGCTCGCTCCCCATAAGAGCAGCGCTTTATATACTGATATATATACCACGTGACCCGCTTGCTAAAGACATCACCCTACTATTTCATGTAAACACAACCCTACCGTTTCAAACAGTAATTGTATAATACTGTGGCTATATTATGAAATACATATTGTGCATCTTAATAACCGACTTGTATTATTAAATAATTAAATTATGTACATGAAAATACAATGATCAATCATAAATGCACATACTATGTGCGTGGAACTTACCGAAAAGTTAACGATTTGCCAACGGGAAACGTACTTTCGTTTTGATGTAAACAATATGAATGTACTCAAAGAATAATGAACCTAAAGGATAAAATACCGGCCAAAATCGTCACATATACACTGGTGCAATGTAAGATAAAAACCTACCTACCCGGGTTTACATGTGAGATTGCACTACTGTCTGGTTATATGTACTAGTAAATGCCTGGATGCACAATAAATAAACTGAGTTATATTTGTTAATAACATATATATTTATCATGGTTTTATAATTCGTGTAAAATAAATGCAATAAAACCACCAAGAAATTAATACCTGTCATTTTAGTCGGGTGAAAATATGAAAAAAATCACCCAACCCCCCCAAAATTGCTACAAAACGTATGTTAACTGATTCTGATAGGGTAGGATGCCTTTTATAACATATCAAAAGTTTACCAAAATTGGACCTCTGGAAAGTTTTTTTTTCAAGATGGCGTCCAAGATGGCCGCCAAAACCTATTAATGATGATAACTCTGTGACTTTTCACTCAAATTGCATTATTTTGGTGTCTATATTTAGGTTTCGGGGGTCAAATAACACATTAGGATAATAAAAAATTATGTTAGCCTATAACATGACAGAGAAACACAACATAGTGTCAAAATGACCGCTAATGCAATGACCGCAAGTGCATAACTATTAACTCAACTGTGCATTATTATTTTCTTTTTTTATTATAAATATTTTTTCATGTTTTGTTTTAAATATTAATCCCCAGTAAAACATTGTTTGAATATCCTGATACTGAAGCTCTAGCGCCATGAACAACAAAATATACATTGTAAATACAGACTTCCATTGTACAAACAAATCAGATTGTGTTTGCTAAACACTGCCTCATATTTTTTTTTTATGCTCCCCGAAATAAAATTTTGGCGGGGCATATAGTTGCCAGTTTGTCCTTCCTTCCTTCCTTGTTTCCGTCACACTTTTGTTACAGTTTCTCATAGCACCTTCAATACTTAACCGATCTCTTTCATATTTGGCGTGTAGTTACCTTTCATGGACCTCTACCTTTTGATGAGGTTTGAGGTCACTGGGGTCAAGGTCACTGAGGCTAATAATATATTTTTCCGTCACTCTTTTGCTACAGTTTCTCATAGCGCCTTCAATACTTAACCAATCGCTTTCATATTTGGCATGTAGGTACCTTGCATAGACCTCTACCTTTTGATGCGGTTTGAGGTCACTGGGGTCAAGGTCAAGGTCACTGAGGCTAATAATAGATTTTTCAGTCACTCTTTTGTTACAGTTTCTCATCGCACCTTCAATACTTAACCGATCTCTTTCATCTTTGGCATGTAGGTACCTTGCATGGACTTCTACCTTTTGATGAGGTTTGAGGTCACTGGGGTCAAGGTCACTGAGGCTAATAATAGATTTTTCTGTCACACTTTTGTTACAGTTTCTCATAGCACCTTCAATACTTAACCAACCTCTTTCATATTTGGCATGTAGGTACCTTGCATGGACCTCTACCTTTTGATGAGGTTTGAGGTCACTGGGATCAAGGTCAAGGTCACTGAGGCTGATAATAGATTTTTCCGTCACTCTTTTGTTACAGTTTCTCATAGCACCTTCAATACTTAACCGATCTCTTTCATATTTTGCATGTAGGTACCTTGCATTGACCTCTACCTTTTGATGAGGTTTGAGGTCACTAGGGTCAAGGTCACTGAGGCTAATAATATATTTTTCCGTCACTCTTTTGCTACAGTTTCTCATAGCGCCTTCAATACTTAACCAATCGCTTTCATATTTGGCATGTAGGTACCTTTCATGGACCTCTACCTTTTGATGAGGTTTGAGGTCACTGGGTCAAGGTCACAGAGGCTAATAATAGATATTTTAGGTGTTTATTAACACATACATTGACAAAGCGCATGATCGGGGAGCATCCATCAGTTTCACTGATATTCTTGTTTTTAAAGGTTGTGTTAACAATGCCAGTATCTTGGATCCATTCTTTGTACATTACAGCATTTTAAATCAGAGCTTTAAACAAGAAATTATTGTCTCATTTTCCATAAATGATTTAATAATGAGCACATCCAGACAAGATTTGTGTCCAATATGCAAGGAGGAGGTTGAGATTTCCAAGAATACTGTGGTAGCTATTCAGTGGAAGGGAGTGAAGGGAATAAATGAAGCTAGTGTAAAGCGGAAGGATAATCTTGTTATTGAGGCTGGCACTAAAGTACTTAAAAAATGTCGTCAGCGGTACACAAATGATAAAAGCATAAAAAGTTATGTGGCAAAGCAAAGTTGTAGTTCTGTGCAAAAGAGAACCACAAGGCAATCAAGTGGAGAATTTGAAAGTGATAAAGACTGCATACTCTGTGGTTGTAAGGTTGAATTGGACAAAGGGCATTTTAGCTGAGTACGTACTGACTAATTTGTGCAGACTATTTTAGAGGTCTGTAATTCCCGTTCAGATGAGTGGGGACTTACCGTAAAGGGCCGGATTGAATACTATATACGAGATTTACATGCAGCAAATACACGCCGGGTATGCGAATACTTCGTTGACGGCTGGCACTTCACTAACGGAGAACAACAAAAGCCACGCGCCAGAGGTGAGTTCTTCAGCTTTTTTGTTTTTATGTTCTGTTTATTTGGTTTTTAGACAAAGAACATTGTTTGGGTGATTAATGGTATAGTACTTTGTATTGCGAAGAAAGAAATTCGCGGAAAAACGGTGAATTATTAAAAAACAACGATAAAATTCCATCGATAATCAGCATGAATGGAATGATCAGTACATATTTTAACAAAATGAACGTACTTGGAAATAAATCAAGAACGTGCTTACTATTCGAAATAAAAGATCAATATATCCAGTAATGTTACAACATGTTACATTTTAGTTTACTTATGTATTTGAGAAAATTCAAATGTTTAAAGAGTCGCATGCACATTTTTCATCTGCACTTTGTTTACCGATCATCTAAAAAACAATGGCACTTTGTTTCCCGACATCTAGACACTTTTTTCCAGATATAACACACTCGTTTTTTGTGAATCAAAAATGCAGAATTCACTGTGGAATACTGTTAAAGTAAGCAGGCAATAAATAAAAATGTATGTACTTAGTACGCAAATAAAAAACGAATAACCGAAACATGTTCTTATCCCTTTGGAATATGATAATGATTTGGTATAAATGTGAAAGATAAATGTTAAACAAATTGGATATGTCTAATGAGTAAAATCTATATGACCATATATTTTTAATAACGTTATAAACGGTTGATCTAAAGCATTTATCTTTATGTCCAAATGAAGGTACTAAGGCTATTTACTTATATATTGATAGCATGTCATGAATAATCACTCTGCTTAAACTGCCTCTCAGAGATTAATATCAGCAGCGATGCAGGTCCGAAATTCTATTGGAACTTTATGGCTCAATGCCAGTAAACGAAAATAGCAATAAAAGAACGGGCGGGGTCGATTTAATCACACGACAGTGGTGTAAAAAGTTATGCATATCCGTCTTTGTTTTAAATATAAACACAACACATGCTGCATATGAAGTTGCATATAAGTGACACAATTATTTATTACAAGATGAGTGAATCGGAGCTTATGAATGCCGCCGACGGTTCGTTGTTGGACAATAGTTTAGAAGAAGAATTGTGTACAAGCGAACGGTTCTCGTGTGGAATTTGTGAGGCCATTTATGCTAGGAAAGCCACTTGAAGCGTCATTTGAAGACACATGAGGATGGATGCATAAAGTGAATTAGAGAGCGGACACCATGCTGAATGTTAAAAAACGCACCAAGTGACCTCGTGACCTAGTTTTTGACCCGGCATGGCCTATGTTTAAACTTGGCCTAGACATCATCTTAACACAACTTCTGACCAAGTTTGGCAAATATTGGATGAACACTACTTGAATTAGAGAGCGGACACCATGCTGAATGTTTAAAACGCACTAAGTGACCCCATGAACTAGTTTTTGACCCGTCATGACCAATATTCAAACTTGACATAGACATCATCTGGATACCACTTCTGACCAAGTTTGGTGAAGATCGGATAAAAACCGAGAGAGCGGACACTTAATACGGACCGACCGACCGACAGACAGACAAGTTCTATCCTATATAGCACCCTAAACTTCGTTTGTGGGGGTAAACTAAGTACTGACTCCATAATATGACATTTAAACATTTTATGTACGCATTCCTTTTTTCCAGAAGCAGTTGTTTTTACGATTTAATTTTACCCGTGTTTCTTTAAACTCAACCAATACAGTGATTTAAGGTCAGGTGAATCGAACTTCGAGCAAACGTTAGCGTTGCGTAAAGGGAAGTGCTCCCTATAAGCAGGGCTCAAAATTAAGGAAGTTTTACCATTTTCTTTTTAATTTCGTTGCTACGCATAAGTATCGTCTAGATGATGTGATTCAAATAAGCACAACCTACATAGGATTTTATGAAGAACAAATGTGTATTTGCCTCATAAAGACCCATTTACTACCGTTATCTAGAGCCCTGCTATAAGTAAAATTAAACACGATTGTGTTGATCTGCATTATCCGTTGTATTTTCATGTCTCTGAATCTCAAGTTACCAATAAAAAAACAAGTTCATTATGTACACATTTATTTAATAATAAATATTATCTTATTTGAAAATTGCAATTATAACTAACATAGTATAAATTAATAGTAATGTGATTTTTGAAAAATATATTTTCAAAATGTTTCGTATGAATAGCCATAACATAAATAAATGCATTTAAGGTAGAAGATAAAACTCAGTTATTTGAGTGCCCGCATTGTTGAAAGTCTCCGTAAACTGAAGTGCCCTTTATCGGTAAACAAAGTGCCTGCAACTTTATGTATGCCACATATTACAACATGCACTATCTTTGTTTATATTTCATTGAATACTATCAAAATTTCAATATTTGAAGCACAGTAATTACTCTACATGCTGGAATAGCAAACAATTTCTTGCAATAATTCTAAGTAGTTTTATTTTGTTAAAATGTTTACTGTTCATCCAGTTTATGCTGTTTTCCGATCGATTTTTTTTTTTTTTGGGCAAAACTGTCCCATTCTTCCGTGAAATTGTGTATTCTCAATACAAAAGGATACACCATTTATCAACTCGACCATGTGTCTTGTCTTAAAAACTAATCTTAAGGATATAACTTTAAATAAAACAGAGGAACTTACCTCTCGCGCGTGGCGTTTGTTGTTCTCTGTTAGTGAAGTGCCATCCGCCAACGAAGTATTCGCATACCCGGCGTGAGATAGACTTTATTATCATTCATGTAGTGAAAATTTTCGGTCTTTCAAATCTGTTCCGATAGAGTTTCAAAATGCCCCCCAAATCAAACGCAGAAAATCTGGTCGGCCTAAAGATGAAGATAAGTATCAAGCATTTCAGAAGACGTGTTCTTACCTAGAATTTCAAAGTGAGGACCAACTAACTATTACGTCTTTGAGAAAAATAATGAGAGGGTACCTTTGCAATCCTGATTCGGTCTGATTTAGTCTGAGGTTGTTACCTTGACAAATTGGTATTCGAGTAATGAGGATTTAAAGCTTGGGTCAGCTCCATCATTCCTTCCGACTAGTCTGCGGCCACAACTGGATACATTATTCTATGGAAAAGACGCAAGGTTGCAGCAGTTGGTCATGCTATTATTCAAGCAGTTCGCCCACAAGCTGTCATTGCACCACTGCAAGTGGGACTTGCTTTACAAATCCATCATCTATATCGGTCCAAGTTCATTGTTGATACTCTTCACGAAATGGGATTTTGTTGTTCATATAAAGAAGTTATGAGATTTGAGAAAAATTGCAGCAGATTTTATGGAACCTGATGTCCTGAGTAGTGATATAGATTCGTTGGAGAAGTCTGTTCTCTTTGCAGCAGATAATGTTGGCCACAATATTGTCACCCTTGATGGCAAAGGTACTTTTCATGGGATGGGTATCATAGCATCTATCACCACTGGAGCACGGACTAACTTTCTGATTCCGCAAAAACAGACCTCAGTGCTGAACACTAGAAATAAGAAAAAAATTGCTATTTTGGAGTACCGGTTACAAAGACATGCTTGTCATGAGGAAGTATTCGAGGACCTGCCGCAATTTCTGGATTATGACAAGAGGATCAATATTTTGTGGGAAGTCTCCTTCAGCTTCACACAGGCAACGCCGAATGGGCAGGGAATGATGCATATTTGCACAAGGGAAGCCAGCACCCTGGGCAGTCGTCCGTCAAATTCTTGCCTATGATCAATATATACTCTGGGGACAAATCGTGCATTCTGTCAATACTAGACTTTGTTTGCATTGTAACGATTGACCAACCCTTGTATTGGAAGGCTGCCGAAATAATCATTGATGCGCCACTAAGTAGTTGTCTAAAAAACATTGTTCTGATGTTTGGGTGTTTTCATACACTCATTAACTTGCTAGGGGCCATAGGATCCCTCATGGAAGGAACCAGTCTAAACAAGATGTGTTTGTGAAACACAATGTCCCCCTATATGATGTTTGATCTTGTAGGATGACCTTGACCTTGACCCTTCAGCACTCGAAATGTGCAGCTCCTTGAGATACACACGCATTTCAAATATAAAATTTCTAGCTTTAATATTGCAGAAGTGACATTACATGCGCAATTTTGACCCATATATTTGACCTTGAAGGATGACCTTGACCTTTCACCACTCAAAATGTGCAGCTCCATGAGATACACATGCATGCCAAATATCAAGTTGCTATCTTCAATATTGCAAAAGTATTCATAAAATGAGCGATTTTGGCCACATATATTTGACCTCTGACCTTGACCTTTCACCACTCAAAATGTGCAGCTTCATGAGATACACATGCATGCCAAATATGAAGTTGCTATCTTCCATATAGCAAAAGTTATTGCAAAATGTTAAAGTTGGCGCAAACAGACAGACAGACAGACAGACCAACCAACAAACAGGGCAAAAACAATATGTCCCCCACTACTATAGTGGGGGACATAAAAAAATACTTGAGACTGTCTATGGGGAAAATGCAATTTTGCACATTATGACAGGGAAGGCTGTCCAGAGGGCTTTGCGGGGCCATTTTCTTGTTGACAAGTGCCTTCACAGCCAGCTTATATCCGAAATGACCCAGGAAGATCCCGAGATTCAGATACTTCTGGATCAGGCCGAGGAGTTGTACTCTTCCCTTCTTAGGGGCGAGATGACGCTAGCAGATGTTACATGTTCTGAGATTTTGATCAAACTCAAGACGGCTATAGAGAAGAAGAAACATGAACTTGCGCAAACATCAAAAACAAGCCAATTATGGCTGAATTATCAGCTAATGGTCAGCATAGCAAGGATGTTGATCAAGGCGGATCGTACTGGTTGTTGACTGAAGCATTTGCAGGCAGTATCCAATTGTTTATCCGTCTTTGCTGGGCACTTCAATTATCTGACATCTGCTTATTACTATCTTCAGCAAATGAGAAGCATAGAGAAAACGCATCTAGAAGTTTATAAAAAAATTGTTGATGGTTTTCACGTTGCGCGTAGGAGCAGTCAGTGCTTGGCTGGGCTAAGCAGTGATCTTGTCATTGAGCAAACTCTAATGAGGTCTCTTAAGAGCACAGTGGTCTAACTCACGGAAGTGGGATGACCGAGGAAATGCAAAACCTTTGGACCCTATCTGCACCTGTAACATCTGAGTACAATAGTGCAATGCAGGATTACACAGACCTGGCCTATACTACAAGTCCACAACACAAAGAGTCGACTGAGGTGCACATCAAAAGAGATGCTTCTGATCTAGAGAAAATGCATACCAAGATTACAACCTGCTCACCCAACACAGCTGATCCTACACTGAGAAACATTGTAAATGGGATAGTGGCTGGGTCACATGTGAATGCGCATGCATTTCAGGAGGTTGGGAGCAAGATCATTAGAGATATCAAAGGAAAGTCGGCCTTTGCTTACAAATTTAAGAGAAAACTCTTGGGAATAGCTCCGCTGTTAAGATTGCTGAAGACCGTTCTATTGATCCTGCCCTTCTGTTCCAGCGTTTCCTTGTAGTGTCAAAATCTGGCGATCTTTCCCATGAAGATGTATTGTCGTATGAACTTAGCCCCCATCCTCCCGCCCTCTTTAAAGCCAAGAACATACTTCGCAAAGCAGACAAGCCTCAGATCATTCAGGCAATTACAGATCATGCTAACAACGCATCAAGTGAGGCTGTGGTGAACTGTATTCCTGAAACAGAGTGTTACGTGCTTGATGGTGGCTCCTTACTTCATCGTTTACCATGGAAAAAATGCGACACATATAACGCAATAGCCGAGTCTTATGCAGATTTTACTGTACGGCATTACAGACAAGCGACAGTGGTGTTCGATGGTTACGAAGACGGTCCTTCTATCAAAGAAAACACAGACCAGAGACGAGGAAAAAAAGTGAACCCTATTGTGAGTTTCACCAAAGAAACAGAATGTTCATGCAAAAAGGAGGACTTTTTATCTTGTGACAAAAACAAGGCAGGCATGATTGCTCTGATCAGCACAGCTCTGACTATTAGGGGGTGTAATGTCGTTTCACTAGGGATGCAGACGTAGATATTGTTAAAGCAACAGTGGAACAATCCAGTCATAGCACCACAACGTTAATCGGCGAGGATACAGATTTGTTAATCTTGCTACTGCATTACTCCAAAAGGAACCATAAGACCATCTACTTCCGTTCTGATATAAACAAACAGTCATAGGAACACAAAGTGTATAATATTAATCTTTTGAAAGAACATTTAGGAGACGAAGTGTACAATCAGTTGCTCTTTTGCTCTTTGTTCATGCTTACACAGGCTGTGATTCAACTTCAAGGATTTTCAGCATTGGTAAAAAGTCAGCCTTTTGTAAATTAATAAAACTTGTTGCTATCATGAAGTTATGCGCTAGTTCATTCCTCCTTCAAAACAAGTTTCAAGAGGAAATATCAAATCTTGGAAAAGGCTTAATGGTGGAACTGTTTGGTGGAAAGTCCAATGATTCCTTAGAATCACTGCGCCATAACATTTTAACAAAGAAAGTGGCTAGTGCCGAAACATTTATCACTCCTGAGCGACTTCCCCCAACATCGCATGCAACAGTATGCCATAGCCAACTCGTATATTATCAAATCATGGTTTGGATGGGGATGACAAATACTATGAAACCTACTGAATTGGGATGGAAACAGGAAAACAACCAATTAATTCCAATCATAACCCAAAGCAATCCTGCACCTGACGAACTATTGAAAATTATACATAATGTAACTGTTCTGTAGGATTTAAATCCTCTCGATGCAGCTGCCGACACTATGGACTCCCCTGTACTGCTGTATGTGGCCCTTGCCAAACTGAAAACTGTGACAATCCAAACAATTCACAAGAGGTCTGTACTGAAGAAGATGCGGATGACACGGACAATTTAACACTCTGAGACAAAGTTACTGGACATAGGTTATGGTGTATCAGTGGACAGCGGAATGTCATAAATTGTATTTCATAATTACTAAACTGCCTAATTATATCATCAATTCAATTCAAGTATTCTTTGTATCCAAAACTATATGGTGTTTGACATAAAAATCTTCACCTTTGAGTCAATCGTTATGTACTTGCGGTCCTTCTTATTGTGGCGGTGCCTATTTTTTGATGTCATATTAGATTTCTGTGTCAAATAATAATCTTATACTATTTCTGGTGATCTTAAAGTGTTTTTTTACCTCAGAAACCTGGATAAAGACACCAAAATAATCAATTTTGAGTGGATAGTTACATAGTTATGATCATAAATAGGTTTTGGCGGCCATCTTGGCGGCCATCTTGAAAAAACAACTTTCCGGAAGTCGGATTTTGGTAAACTTTGATATGTTATTATGTACCTTCTACCCTACCAGGAACAGCCAAAGTACCTTTTGTAGCAATTTTTAGGGGTCAAAGTGTATATTACCCTGACTATTTTGTTTGCAAAACTTTTTACACGTGTTAACTTCTTTCATGTAAAAGAAGTAATATATGGAAAACATGTTTGGTAGCAAACGTTTTCATTCCTTACTTACTTTCATTTTTTAAACCATTTTTTTCTTCTATCGTATACATAATTCTATTCTCCTAAGCAAGATGTAATTTTTTAAACTAAGTTCCAAATATAAACGCTACAAATCGTATAAAGTACAAACATGTCAACCGTAAATCTAGATTCTAAAACGGTGTAATATTTGCAAAAGTTAAAGTTATAACTCATCGAGCTGCCCAAATCAGAAAAAAAAACTTCATATATATGTATATATCTGAAAACAACGTAACGTAGGCTTTCTAATGATATATAATTTGTCAAAATCGGCCGAGAAATGAAATTATAATTTTAAAAAAAGACGTGAGTGGGTACATCAAAATGTATAACCTCAGCACTTCGATGTACGCTAATTAATAGCTACCGGTCACGTGACTAAGTTACGACAAGATATTTGCCGATACAGTCCCGTTTCATATCCGTCTCATCTAGAGTCTGTGATAAAAAAAAAAGAGACATTATTGTTGTTATTTTGTCTAAGTTATCTCTATAACATAAATATGAGGATATACAGTGCACACACATCTTGACCTGTGCTTAAAGACACACTCTTTATAAATTTGAATGTTGTGTTCATTTCAAGCTTTCAATATAAAAAGCTATAACATAATTTTGAAAACTGAGTTGCGTCTAAGATTATGCAATAGCGAACAACTTCAGTGCCTTCCGCGCTTTGATTCAGATATGAACACCTTTAAAAGACAAAACAGAATGTTTTCTTTTTAAAATGCTCAGTTTATGTACTTTAACAAATGCAAAAATTCCAGTTATTCATTTGAGCGTACTGGCAAGTTATTATTCTAACATGTTGTTGTCTCTTGAGTAAAAATTGTACACACATCTTTTTTACATTCTTTATTTTCTTCTTGAAGATTTTTGACGATGCTGCGAAGCAGCTCGTCTAAGTTATCATACCATGAAAAAATTCTTCACAAAGGCGACCTATGTAAAAGACCGAGCCAGTCCGATTGAGATAGCTCGATTTTTCTTATCGGCATAACTTGCTGATTATCATTGATAAATGTAAAGGAAGCTCAGTTATAAATAGGACAGTATATTCTGGGAAAAAGATTTAATAATAGTTTGAAAACCTTAATTTTAAATCAGTTATATTCAATCCATTATATGTTTATAGATCAATGAAACAACTATGCATTTTCTGTATTGTATTTGACATTTGTCATGATTCTGTGAATAAATTGCAAATGAAAACGTGTATAATTAACTTTTAACTCGATCATGAGTGTAAAGAAAACAAATTATTTCAACCTGCCATTTGTAAACGTTATAGCGAGTATGGTACATAAACATCAAAATAGCCGTACGACATCTATGAAACTTGGTCTTATGTGTGCTTTCTCATTTTGCATATTTCATAAACTTTTCAAAGAGAAAAAACAGAGCCAAATCAGTGAACATACTATGTTTGATAAATCATTCGTTTGTTGGATATTGTTTGCTGTTTTAAACACGTATTAGTTCATATGGCCGAGATTTAGTTAACCTTACCACGTGTTCATGGGCGAACTCACGTATGCAAGTGCTCTTACAACTATGTGCTCATACCTACTTTCGGGGATCATAATGGAATTATTGCCGTACTTAACGAACAAACATGCCTAAGCTTATTGAATTAGAGAAAAAAACAATAATCAAAAGAGAAAAATAATATGTTCATACACATGGGCATGTGAAATCACGTCCGTACACATAAAATCATTAACTTAGGAAAGGAAACAACGAAATATAAAGTTTGGTATGATATACATGTGAAATTAAAGAGCATGGTGTAATTAAAGAGCATGTCAAGTTTTTAATATATCTGCTACATAATGTAATGTTATAACCCACACACATTTTACTGTAACAGAACGTTTTTTAAGATAAGTGGTACAGAAATTACACGTCAAATATCTTTTTAAAGATATTTCTTGTTATATTTGATCAAGAATGTAACCTGCCTCCAAGTTTCGCTGAATGGTCAAGTTCCCCCAGGTACTACTTCCCCCGAATTTTTTTTCGTACCCAATTTTTTTTCGTACCCATTTTTTTTTCCTACCCATTTTTTTTGTGGCATAATTTTTGTACCCAACATTTTCATACCCTTTTTTTTTTCGTACCCAAAATTTTTGTACCCACATACACAATTGTGGTGATGTAGATAAGCTTAAATTGATGCTTTTATATCCATCCTCTTCAAAAGCATCATCACTACAATGTGTCTAAAAAAACAACCTTATTTTGCATGCCAACCTTTAAACTTTTGCTGGTATTCCACTTTGTGTTTTTGCTGACATTGTTTAAACTTGAATTAACTTTTAGTTTTGGGTAAATTCAATCATATTTTCATATACAAACTTTTAATAAACTAAAAGAGTATTTAACAAAAATAATATATATATGAAGATTTGGACAATTTTTGCATGTGATTGCGTGTTCTTAATAAAGTGGAGAATTAAAAATAATGTATTGAATGGAAAAGGTTTTACAAATCTACCTTTCCTTGTTTTGGGTAAATGTAAGTAAAGACAAATCACAGGCCTTATTAAAACTTTAAAGTATTATACAATTTTTTTTTACAGTCGGTCCTCAAATTTGTTGGTCCATACCTACCCTTAGAAGCGCAGTTATTAATGATGGCATGAAACATTTAATTAATAGATGGACAAGTAATTATTTCACTCACAAAGTCTAATAAAAATAAAGCTGGATAGTCTACTGTAATTACTCTAAGTTCGGGACACTTTAAAATATTTGTGTGTGTGTGTCAGAAATTATGATAGAAACAATATATTTAAAAAATAACGTTCTCCAAAAATTTAGAGACATAAAATATGGTGTTGGATAATTAAGAGATCCTAAATATATTGCATTGATGATTGGATAAGGGTATGTCATGTATATAGCGTAAATTGTGTCCAGGTATGAACGCCATTGAGTATTAACTACTTACATACATGGTTTATTTTAAGCGGTTGGATGAAAACAGTTATTAACCCTAAAATTTTGAGTCATGAAAAATAATTATTTTGACTAAAAACAGAGTTGTCCAAACATTTTGTTTTCCGAAAACGAAAGTAATTATGGTAAATAAGAGTTTCAAAATGCTTCTAGCTGCAATCTAGATAACAGCAACTCAAACATTCTATATTTTGAGAGATTTCTAGCTTCTGCCAATATCATCTATAATTCAGAGTAGCAATATATGTAATTAGAGAAAACAAGTTCACAGAATTAGAGACACGTTCAATGCTGCTTTTGATAAATTGGGCACTATGTGCTTTTTGCATTACTGACCTAAATATTGATTAATTATGGCATCAAATAATATTGAATGTTGGTATTAAATTGATCAATTTTAACTTGAAACACCTGTAATTGTTGTGTAAATTTAAATGTTTGTGTAAGTGTTCAATCATCAGTGGTTTTTTTCACCGTTTTGGGAATGGGGCCGGGTCCCATTGGATTGGGAAAATTTGCGGCGTTTTGACTAAAATTTGGAAATAAGTGTTTTTGTTGTTTTGCTAAATAATGCATCAAAATTGAGGATACAAGTGTGTCCAGTATTATATTTACCAAGGTTGAACTTATATGGATGGGAGATGACCAAAATATTGAGATCTAAACAAAAACAACAACACATTTTTTTTTTTTTGAAAACCTTCCATTGGGAATTTTTAGCTCCCATTTGGGAAAAATGTATACTTTTTTCCATTGGGAGTGGGTCCGGTTACCGGATCCGATTTTGAATGAAAAAACAACACTGATCATACAAAGTGTTGTTTTACAAATTATTTTACTGTTATCCTTTGTCTTTAAATAACAAATACTTGATCATGTCTTTTTAATGGCTTTTTGTATTTTAACCTATTATATGGAAATGTGTTTACTAATATGAATGTTACTTGCATGATTTTGTCTGAATAAAAGTCAAGGCATTTTTTTTTTATTTGTTACTACACTTCTGCAGTTATAGACAGCCTTTATGTGCTTCAACATTTGTATTTATTTAAAAATGGTAACACTTCATCAGTTGCCAACACAGCTGATGTGAAGCAAACACCATATAAAACATAAGCAGGGTTAGGTTATATCATTAAATATGAATAACCTTTGGAAAGCTTGTGACTCTATCAATTTATTTGTAATAAGGGACAATTCCCATTGGGGAAAGACATGAAGATGCTTACGGGGAACTGGTTTGCAATAAAATGACATAACATGCTCATAATAATTTAATTAGCAGGAGTGAATCTAAACAAACATTATGTTGTGAAATATATTCAATATATGGTCAATTGACTTCATTTTCATTATTTCAAGTTTATTAAATTTAAAAAGTGCATCAATGGAAATTCCTACAAAGTAAACCTTTAAATGAGCTGCATTTTGATCAAATATGTTTATTAAAAGCCATATGCAGCCAGTGTAGCACAGTCTGGTCAGGACCTACCATGTCCATTAATGAGACCACAAAACCTTGCATGATTTTATAGCAGACAGTGGTTGCATAGACTAGTCTGTGGCTAAACTCGCCGCATGTGGCTTTAAGACCCATATTCGCAGAACATGACCCATATGATGTCTGTTTAGACAGTAAACCACTGATGAGAGTTGATCAATGGTCTTATGGTAACACATTCATGCCAGAACTCTGAGGTTGCTGGTTCCATTCCCCGCTGAACCCTTACCCACTAACTTGTCTATCGCATGAGTTGTTATTTCAAGGATTATGTACAGCGTACTAAAGGCGCTTCACACGAGTCACTTAAAAACCCAGGGTTGTCTTTGGCACAGGGGTCGTATTCCAGAAGCATCTTAAGTTTAATTTTATTTTTATCCTTAGATTGGGAAATTTTCCTAAGTGTTTCATTTCATATTGCAATAGATTGGAATCAAAATATATATTTAAACATTGTAATTTTTAACTTAATATATAAGTGAAATTATTTAAGAAATGACTTAAGATGTTTCTGGAATACGACCCCAGGACGTCTTATGTATCTTGCGTTATTCCCAATAAACCTTCTACTAAGTCTTCTGGGAGCAATGGGAGATTCCCAATGAACTCAATACAAATGTACTGCACACAAGCAACTGAGAATCACTGAATTCCAGTGGCCTTAATAGATATTGATTACTAGCAATATGTTACCAATGATCCAATTAACTGCAAATAATCATATTAATTCAGTTATGTATGATTAACAAAACTCTAGCCAAATAACGATGTTGCTGACGATCCGAAATCCTATATTTTCTTAATATAAGTATGTAGGTGAAACTGTTATGTAGGGTTCTTTTGTAACATTATAATATACAGCCATGTTTTCAAATTGTCAGGCGTAAGCGTTCTTGAGTTATCATCCGGAAACCATTTTACTATTTCAAGTCACTGTGACCTTGACCTTTGACCTAGTGACCTGAAAATCAATAGGGGTCATCTGCCAGTCGTTAATAATGTACCTATGAAGTTTCATGATCCTAGGCTTAAGCATTCTTGAGTTATCATCCTAAAACCATTTTACTGTTTTGCGTCACTGTGACCTTTGACCTAGTGACCTGAAAATCAATAGGGGTCATCTGCCAGTCATGATAAATGTACCTATGAAGTTTCATGATCCTAGGCCTTAGCGTTCTTGAGTTTTCATCCGGAAACCATCTGGTGGACGGACCAAAACTTTAACAAAGGTTTAAGTTTTTCATCCGGAAACCATTTTACTATTTCAAGACACTGTGACTTTGACCTTTGACCAAGTGACCTGAAAATCGATTGGGGTCACCTGCCAGTCATTATCAATGTACCTATGAAGTTTCATGATCCTAGGCGTAATCATTCTTGAGTAATCATCAGGAAACCTTTTTACGGTTTCGAGTCACTGTGACCTTGTCCTTTGACCTAGTGACCTGAAAATCAACAGGGGTCATCTGCCAGTCATGATCAATGTACCTATGAAGTTTCATGATCCTAGGCATAAGCATTCTTGAGTAATCATCAGGAAACCATTTTACTATTTCGAGTCACAGTGACCTTGACCTTTGACCTAGAGACCTGAAAATCAATAGGGGTCATCTACCAGTCATGATCAATGTACCTATGAAGTTTCATGATCCTAGGCCTAAGCGTTCTTGAGTAATCATCCGGACACCATCTGGTGGACGGACGGATGGACCGACCGACATGTGCAAAACAATATACCCGATCGGGGCATAAAAAAGGGTTTGAGTCCTCATTGATACAAAGACACTGTGCACGTTTGCCAAGAATTGGATGAAAATTATGGACTTTGTCACATACAAAAACTGTTTTTTTTTCTCTCAAATTCAAGGGGAGATAATTCTAGACTTATAACTCTGATATTGCTCATTTTCAATAGGGTTTGACTCATCATTCAGATAAAGACACTGTGCAAGTTGGGAAATAATTGGATGAAAACTGTGGACTTAATTGCATAAACAAGCCTTATTTCACAATTTTCTCACATTCAAGGGGAGATAATTCTGGACTTTTTACTCTGATGTTACCCATTTTCAATAGGGTTTGAGTTGAGTTCTCATTAATATAAAGACACTGAACAGGTTTGAAAAGAATCAGATGAAAACTGTGGACTTTATCGCGTAAACAAGAAAAAGTCTAACGCATGCACACACGAATGGAGGACGGAAACCACGCCATGACATAAGCTCTTCAGGCCTTCGGCCAGTAGAGCTAAAAATGAAAACTAAAGTTTATCAAGAAATTTAATAAGTTCTACATTCTTTTTCAAACATTCATTATATGCTGAAAACATGTTCGCAAGAATTAAATACTGTTTTGTTGCTTAACAAAAATATTTATACTATGACTGCGTTCAAAAATTATTTTTACTAAAAATAAAAAAATTCAAGTATTCCAAATCATGTAAGTTCAATATTTGGTTTAACTATGTAAAAAGTGAAAATGAATCCAGGGGTTTTTCAGCACTGTCTGCGCCTCCGGACAACGGAGGCACTCCCAAAGCAAACGGACCCGATCCCAAACCCAAATTATAAAAAAAAATCCCAATTTCCAAAAAAAACAATAATTTAAGAATGAAGTGTCTTATAACTTGTGTGACTAACCAGTGTTTGTTTCGGTCAAAAATATTTGCTATAAGGTTTTGACTGTTCAGTTCTTATCACAGAGTGTAACTGTAACTGAAAAACAAAACTGCAGTACTTGAATTAACGTTGAACATGCCCAATATTGCATCTGTTTACATAAAGAAGACAAAATAACCAAATAAAAACAAATTTATTTGTTAAACCACTGAATTATTTAAGCATGATTAATTCACAATTTTTTCCCAAATGAGCCGTTTCATCGAAGCAAAAATTCCCAAAATGACCAATTTTGTCGATAAAAAATTCCCAATTTGGTCAGACTCCTTTTCCCAAAATAGGCAGAAAAAACCCTGGAATCCTTAGTATAACATGATCAGTTGAACATAGAATTATGAACAATCAAGAGAAAGGTGTACCTGGTCATGGAGACTCTTGGCCCTCTTGACGCGACTTCCTTCAGAGCCAGGACTTCTGTCATGGTCTTGTTTTAGCACTCGCGTCAACTGTGTCTTTGCTGTTGGCTTGCCCAAGGCTATGAAGCTCATGGGCACAGTTCTGTTATGGATTGGAAGGAACTGTTTGATATCTCCAACATGTCTCACAGACTTTCCATTGGCCTCAATAATGATGTCACCTGTAAGGTCATAATTGCTAATTTTAATATTGCTTGAAGTGATTGATATACACATGTTGAATTGAATGGCATGTATGACTAAAAAAGTTCATAATTTGTTCGTACATTAAAACGTGTAAGTCAATATTTATACAAAAACAACGCATTAACTTCATCTTATTGACATCAGTCTTTGACTAGCAACCATAACACAATATGTATATATAGAGTATAGACTTGTTAGTGGACAATCACAAGTCCACTACAATTTCAAAGCTGTATGTCCAGTTAGGACTCCTTCCTTAGAACACAAATAGTTAACACAACTGTGCTTTGTTTTGACATTAAAATTGAAAACACCAACATCTTCACTACCTGGTCGCAATCCGACAGCCTGGGCAGGCCCGCCCTCTTCCACAGCTGACACCACCACTGGGTAGCCTTCCTGAACCATGAAACCCAGGCCCATGGGTTTAATACCAACAACATCCACATGCATCAGTCTGCTAACCACTCCAATGGCAGGGGGCTGAGTGCGACTCTGGCGGGCCAGGTCTTTGACCTCTTCACAACTGAGGTTGGTCACGTCGTGGTTATCCAGTTCCAGGAGTTGATCACCAGGTTGTAGGCCGGACTCGTAGGCCACGCTATTCTTTTCCACATGAAGAACGAAACAGGGTCCTTGTCCGATGATTTCAAAGCCAAAATTCTTTGGCCACTCTTGTGGTGTACCACGTAATGGCATTTTTGAATAGGTCATAATTTATCCTTTTACATAACTGTATCCAAAACAAATAGAAACCATTTTTTCATACAAATGTATTATATTATTAAATGCCAAAAATGTTTAACAAATACGACGGTTAATGACTCCTATAATCACTGAAGATAGCCACTATACATATCTAGTGCAAGTCGATTGATTTTTCAGCTTCTAGTTCCTAAGAAAACAATAATCATGAATAATTTATCGAATTGATTTTATCTGCGCCCTGATTTTATGCAATAATAAAATGTTTAATTACTTCAAATGCCAGTAGTGAAATAATATTGTTTCTTAGGTGTATCTTATATCATGCAAAAATGAATATGTTATTGCGATCATAGACATTCTGGGCAACAGATGTTACATCATGAAGAAGCACTGTGTTCAGTATTAAATTTCCCGCGATGTGTCACTATTCTCACAACGAGTAACCAGTCTGTGATAAGTTCTCTCAAAATAAACCAACCAGTCCGAAATTCAATATGGCGAATAACTAAGGTAAACAATCACTTCGCCACAAAACTTCAAGAAGAAATATTGCACATTTTACCATGGAAGGTCGAGTAAAAACTCGACAGCATGGTTCAATTCCAAAATCTCTCGGTAGACAGGTTGGTGTTATGCCAATTTCTGGTGGAGCCAGCCTTCGACGGGCAAGTAATGGGTAGGTCGCGCCTCTACTCTAGTCTCATTTATAAGACGCGCAAAGAATTTAGAGATACTTTTTATATGGGCTAAATTCTTTGGAAATATTACCCATATAAAGAATAGCTTAATATTTAAGAGCGTAAAAAATTTGGACTAGCCTCTACTCTATAAATATGAGGTCGATTTACATCGACGGGGTAGCTTACGTCTAATTATTTGGACTAGTCGCGCCTCTCGACTCTCGTTTGATATCTTGATTCTTGTATTTAATAAATTAATTTATATTCTCGAAAATTGTACAATCTTTTTAAATTGTTCTTTGACTTTAGTTGGTTATTGTACAGTATTTGGCTATTAACATATTTTTAATTGAACACTATGATTTATTTATGTGTGTAGGTTTTAAGGAACCTGCCCACAGACTGTCGGAATGACTGTTTTCCAACTCTTTGCAACAATAATCATCAGGGAAGAAAATAACACTTAGGGTAGAGTGATCGTGAGTCGGACAGTGTTTTCAGTTTCAACGATTTGAGCTATATTTAGAACTGTCATGACGTTTTTTTCATACTGTTACCCAGCCTATTATTCCTGCTACGCATTTCAACTGTTTTTGCAGGCAAAACAGTTTAGATTTTGCTTATATGTGTAGCTGAATGCAGTACTCCAGTTCCATTGTGAGTCGGACAGTTTTGATATTGAGTCGGACAGTGAGAGATGTCAGTGTAAATGACCATAAAATTATATGGTTTAATACTATTTTAAGTCAATAATGCAAATAATTATTTTGTCTATTAATGTTTTTCAATGTTTGGTTTATATTGAAATGAATTAATATAATTATAATATGTAAAATTACTTATATACTTACGTTATCGACCAGTGGTTGCTACACGTGCTTCTAAGCTCGGCGACCCGTGTTCAATCTCTGCTCCCGCTGCATACCAGTTCGATTGGTGGTTGTCATACTAGACCAGCGAGGTTTTGCTAAATTTATTTTCACACTCTTCATGAGTATCAGGTTAATATTGGGTAACTTTATAGTTACGATGCCTTGCTAAATGCAATACATGTGTAAGCGTCTGTGGATATGAATGCCTATGAGGCCCATCAGGTATCGAAAACAAGTTGAAGATTGAAGATTTGTGTTTTTGAGCTAAAGACAAATACAATGAACAGCATAATTTCTAATTCGTATGTATAAGTAATCCAGTTGCAAAACCACTCAAACATGTGTGTACGCGACTTTTTTTCATTTGGTGCATTACATGTGATGACCGTATGCCTGTTTGCAGCAGTTGCCTCAGGGCTTCGCAAGGAGAACTCAGGGTTCTGAGCTTTCAGCTTTATCAATATGCACCACATATCCAAAGGCCTGCCACGCTTAAACGATGCGCCTTTCTGATCGACAAAAATCCCCACATACCTTAAAAAGTTACCTTTGCTAAACCCAAGTCCCCTGGCTGCTCATGAAGTGGCGGCCTCAATTAGAGCCTTTTCATCAGCCGAGGACATTTTGGGCTTTTTATCTCAGGTAGCGCCGTGCTTAACCTTACCAGTCACCCTACCAGACAAAGGCGATTTAGGAACATAATACAATGTACCGTCTTCAAGCTGCTTCGCACCTGCATGGTGCATTCCGACAACATAAACATTGCAGATTATCGCGTTCTTCATCCTATTAATTAAAAAGTGAAATACGACAGCATAAACTATTAACTACAAAGTGCAAACAGTGTAAAATAGTGGTAAAATCCTACTATTACCAATGTAGCTCAATTTCTGACATGATATTTTTGTATGAATTAACATTGTTAGATATCAACGAATTTCGGAAAACGCAACAGGTAAGAAGTTGGTTCATGTGCTCATTTTGTGCTGGCAATGAACTTTTAAACAAAAATAGTAACAAAAACAACACTTTGCACAATTTAATTAGAACAATCTAGCACAGACCGAGTAAAATGTTTGATGAATGGAACATATAATGCTATTGGACCTGTCAACATTTACATTTAGTATCACGTAAACACGTAATAACATAGGCTTATTTCTATATTTTATACCTATCTGTAGACGTTCATATGTAAATATCGGTTAAACATTGTTTATTCAAAACTGACAATGAGTCTGAGTCAGTGGGGAAATTTGTTGATCAATTCAAAGAAACTACGATTAAACTTTAATTTAGTTTACAAAATGATCATAAATCTACAGCTTAAACAATGATGTAAATTTCTCAAACAGATTTCAACACTGCTAAACTGTTTCAAACACAAACAACTCTTACTTCTTTTGCGTTGTCAATTTTGAAATTCGCACCCGTGAAGGTATTTATAGAAATGAACTTCAGGAATGTTGGGAAGAATGCAAAAGCAGACAAACAACTTATTTGATTGGTTTAAAGAATTATTTTGGTTACTGTACACTTGTTGACATGCTGAACTGAGTAAAATCCGACTTCAGATCATGTCTGACTCACAATCACTTTACCCTACGACTTTAACTCATACTGAAAATACAATTGTCTTTATGAACAATCGTGAGTTGAAATTAATAACAAAAAATGAACTTATGCAATTTATTTGGGGATTGGAGCTATTTTGTATGTATATTTTAAGACAGAATCAACACTACAGCTAGACATTTAATGCCCATTTGCTTTAGCAGACTTAGTCCTAATTGCAAGTATAAAATTAACACAAAGATAAGTCAAGAAAATTATAAGCATTATACAAGTTTCACAGCGTACATTTCACACAAGCAATTTGGGGCACTGTACACACAATATGAACAGTTAATTTGTTTAAAAAATTAAGATTATATGCTCTAAGTAAGACTAGTGTTGATTTTTCGGATGCATATGGAAAATAAGTCTTCATACATAGTTTTGAAGCATTTTTTCACTGAATAAATCTTTTAAAATATTAATATGTCTTTCAACATGAATAAATGTCAAAATGATGCTGCAGGAAAATTGTACTTTAATACAGGTATGAGGTCAGTGTTAACAACCGCATTTATATAGGAGTGACTTTAGAAATAAGTGACTCCTTATTTCTGCTAAACAAGATGGTGGTAGTCCTTATGCCTATGAATATATTTTCAATTTAGTGATTCCAACATGGAGATTCCTGTGGGTGGAACAGATATGGCATCAGATCCAGTTCTGACATATCCTGCTGCCCCCACACTAAGACAGACTCCACCTTCTGGGTCCAGGGCAGGTCAATCAAGAGTCATACGGCGAACAAGCAGCAAGGGTGAACTGCAGGAAGAATTCACAGATACAAATAATTCAAGGATCACAGAAAGGTGAAGTCTTGTGCATTAAACAGGATTCAGTACTTGAACAAAATAAATAATAATATGTATTTGCATTTTAAATAGTAGCATGTTATTCTTAATGCTGACAAATGGCAAGACAATATATAACCCTCATACTATGCACAATTTAAATTGACCATTTGCTAAGCAAATACATTAAAATATGTTTATTAACAGAGCAACACTTTACGTGTTTAAATAGTTATTGTCAAAAAATACCAAAGAATTGCATAACACACTGATTTCTCGTGAAATATATAAGCATCATTAAAACATATATCATTTTATTAGCTCATCTATTTTTTGAAAAAAAAAAGAGCTTTTGTCATCACCTTAGCATCGGCATCAGCGTCCGGTTAATTTTTGTGTTTAGGTCCACTTTTCTCATAAAGTATCAAAACTATTGCATTCAAATTTGGTACACTTACTAACTATCATGAGGGGACTGGGCAGGCAAAGTTAGATAACTCTGGCATGCATTTTGACAGAATTATGTGCCCTTTTTATACTTAGAAAATTGAAAATTTGATTAAGTTTTGTGTTTAGGTCCACTTTTCTCATAAAGCATCAAAGCTATTGTATTCAAACTTGGTACACTTACTTACTATCATGAGGGGACTGGGTAGGCAAAGTTAGATAACTCTTGCTTGCATTTTGACAGAATTATTTGCCCTTTTTATACTTAGAAAATTGAAAATTTGGTTAAGTTTTGTGTTTAGGTCCACTTTATTCCTAAAGTATCAAAGCTATTGCTTTCATACTTGCGACACTTACTTACTATCATAAGGGGACTGTGCAGGCAAAGTTATGTAACTCTGACTGGCATTTTGACAGAAATATGGCCCCTTTATACTTAGAAAATAGAAAATTTTGTTAAGTTTTGTATTTTGGGCCGCTTTACTCCTAAAGTATCACAGCTATTGCTTTCAGACTTGGAACACTCACAAGCTATCATAAGGGGACTGTACGGAACAAGTTGCATAAATCTGGTTGTCATTTTGACGGAATTATGGCCCTTTTTTGACTTAGTAACTTTGAATATACGGTTAAATTTTGTGTTTACATCCACTTTACTTCTAATGTATCATGGCTATTGCTTTCAAACTTCAAATACTTTCATACTATCATACTATCATGAGGGAACTGTGCCTGGCGAGTTGAATTTTACCTTGACCTTTGAATGACCTTGACTCTCAAGGTCAAATAAATAAATTTTGCAAAAATTGCCATGACTTTGTTATTTATGATCAGATTTGATTGATACTTTGACAAAACAACTCTTACATGACATACAGTCGAAACCCGATGGCTACAACTGGCTTGGCTCAAAATTCCGGTTGGCTCGAACTCGCATAAAAGCACCGATTTTGTATGCCTATATATTCATATAAAATTTTGTCGGATGGCTCGAACTCGCTTGGCTCGAATTATTGGATGGCTCGAATTGTTTTCAAAGTCCCGGCTACAGTTTTCACACGTTCTTTTGTTCGGATGGCTCGAACTCACTTCGGGTCCCAAAAAGTGTTATTCTATTAGGACCGCTTGATTAAAGGCACGCACAAATTGATTTAACTCCGGTCGAATAAACTGTAAATTGATTATGACCGCTTGATTAAAGGCACGCAATAATTGATTTAACACCTGTTTGCTAACATGTCATTGACTCAATCGTTAATTGATTTGAGTAAAAGATGACATTTTGTATAAGACATGACCTTCTTGTAGATGCTTTATCATAATGGCTGCAATGGCTAAATCGCCAAAAAGCTTCGTTTCTCGACGACAGCTACGGAACGCAACAAAGACGGACATAATGTCATTCTTCAAAAAATATAAATAAATAAAGGAATGTACTTCTGTCTCGTATGTAATGTGTATAGAGTGCGGATGGATGTTTCTTTCTTTGGTGCTCTGTGTTACCTTAAAATGGTGCTACGCTAAAATGTGCTGATATGTACTAAATGCTATTTATTAATTGTATTTGTTACAGTTTTAAAATATTCATAAATTAAAGTATTAAGAATATATTTGTTTTTTTATTAACTTATGAATTCAAAAGCAGTAAGTAGAGCGAAGTAGTACGGAGTGTAAGCAATATGTGTACGTTTCAACTGGAGGTGAAAATGTACTGCAGACTTGTTAGTAAACAAAAGTTTATAAGAAATAGGATGGCTTGAAATCCCGATGGCTCGAACTATTGTTGCCGGTCCCGACGAGTTCGAGCCGACGAGTTCGAGCCATCGGGTTTCAACTGTACTACAATAGATTCCTCCCAAACCATCTCTCATGCACCCCCCCCCCCCGCCCCAAATCCCCCATCCCCCCAATTTTTTTGTATTTTTTTTTAAAGATCATCTCACAAATGACCACACCCTCACACTATACCCCCCCCCAACCCCACCCACCCCCCACCAATATTTTTTGGAAACATGGTTGAAAAACAAAAATATATATTTATTATTTTATTTTTGGAAGACCGTCACACTATTCCACCCAAGAACCCCCCCCCCCCCCCCCCAAAAAAAACAATTATTTTGTTTTTGTATTTTTATTTCTTATTTTTGGAAGTTAATGTAATAAATGACCACACCCCCACACTATACACCCCTCTCCACCCCACCCATCCATCTTTTTTGATTGAAGTATTGAGATAGTTCCCTACACCTTTAAAAAGAAAAATAGATGAGCGGTCGGCACCCGCAAGGCGGTGCTCTTGTTAAAACTTTGTGTAACTAGAATAACGTTAAATGTGGTAAAGACTAATTCAATCAAAGCACTTTTATGTATGTTGGCTTTGCAACTGCCAGTTCTATGACATTCTTCCCTTCTATGACATTTTATGTTTTTATGTCCCCCACCACTATAGTGGGGGACATATTGTTGGTTGGTTGGTTGGTTGGTTGGTTTGTTTGTTTGTTTGTTTGTTTGTTTCTTTGTTTGTTTGTTTGTTTGTTTGTTTGTTTGTTTGCTCCAACTTAAACATTTTGCCATAACTTTTGCCATATTGAAGATAGCAACTTCATAATTGGCACGTATGTATATCTTATGGAGCTGCACATTTTGAGTGATGAAAGGTCAAGGTCATCCTTCAAGGTCAAAGGTCAAATTTATAGCTTCTAAGTGGCGCAGAAGGGGACATAGTGTTTCTGACAAACACATATCTTGTTTTGTTGTCGCATTTTTTTAGTTCTCTCGGAAAAACACTTGGTGGATCAAGAACTGTAGCAGAAGCACTTATGAAGAAGTATTCAACTGCAGGTTATGACAATTCAGGCACAGTGGACACTAGCAGGTACATGTTATGCGTCAATTTTCACTCAATAGCTTAAAGTATTCAGTACAACAAATAATTGCTGAAACTTGTTTCACCTTTTTCAGAATGTTCCACTTAAATGGAACTAACTGTCAAAGTTTAAATACTGTAACCACCCTGACCATAAATAGTAAATTGGGTAGGGCCAAGCTTTAGTTTTGTTACCAATGCATTTTCAGGAGTTATAATTGAAATAAACTAATGCTGTACTCCTGTCATTCAATATTTTAAAATTTGTGCAATGCATATATTAAACTGTATTGAAAATGTATTATAATATAAAGTTTAATCATTTATTTTCATTTGTGTTATTTCTTTTCATATGTATTGATTTTAAAGATTTTTTTTATACCTTTTGATAATGTTGAACTTGTTCATGTAATTTTTTTGTAACCTTGTGTTTGTTGTCACAGAAACTCAGCATTAACTGGTCGAAGTAAAACAAGTGCGAGAGGATCTGCAGTAGCAAAAACTTCACCTCCCAGTAAAACATTATCTGGAGCCACAAGAACCTCCCCAGCCAGTAAACCTTTGACAGGAATCACGAGAAAGTCGCCATCATCAACAGGTATGTCTCAGTCTTGCTTTAAACTATTTTTTTATCAATTTGTTTTCAAAACTTAACATGTTAATTCACACGCTAATGTTATACTTAATTGGTAATATATTTCGGTCATGTATGCTACAACTATCCCAAGTAATTGAAAGGATCTGGATTAGTTTGTATATATACCATATGCACTTAAACCTAATGCAATACACTTCAACACCGTTATTTCGAACACCGATAATCCGAAGTCACCGTTATTTCGAAGTATTTTTCGGGTCCCGATTGTGGTTCTTCTTTTCTCAATGTAAAATTTCATTGTTAATCCGAACTTTGTTAAACCGAATAAATCGTTAATTCGAAGTGATTATGTCGATCCCAACACTATAATTCGCACCTTATTATCAATCTTTAATCCGAAGTCAAAACTGCAAAACACTGAGCGTAATTTCACACCTATGTTGTCTGCGCGTTGTGCGTCAAAGCTGATAATTACACCTTTGTCGTCTGCGCGTAGCATGTTAATTTTATAATGTCGTCAAAAGCCGACGACGAGGCCGACAACACATGAATGAACATGATATCTAATCAACGTGTGACCACATGCATCAACGACGTAAGGCAGTTCTGCGAGCAAAACAAGCGCGGCAGTGAGTTCTTCAATTTCCTTGACAAATTGGAGAAATATGTTACACGCGTCCAGTTTAGTGCTGCTAACGCCGGTGTTTAGAGAGACATCGCGTCTTATTTAAAAAAAACAGTGAATTCATTTCCGAAAATGTATTCATATGTATTTACATGTATGATGCGCTATGCATTATATTTTATATGTTCTGTAATTAGAGAAAAATAAAAAGAAGAAAAAGAATCGTTTTATTCCTCCGTTTGTAACAAGTAGAAATCTATTGCTATCTGACTAGTTTACATTTTTAAAGGGATCTTTTCACAGTTTGGTAAATTGAAAAAAGTTGTTTCAGATTCGCAAATTTTCGGTTTAGTTATGATATTTGTGAGGAAACAGTATCACTGAACATTTGCCATGGTCTAATATAGCCATTATATGCATCTTTTGACAATTTTAAAACCTAGAAATTATAAAGCGTTGCAACGCGAAACGATTGAATAATTTGGAGAGTTCTGTTGTTGTCGTTTAAATTTGTGAAACTACGAAGATTGCTTATATAAGTATACAATACAGATCTTATGTATGCTTGGCAGGATAGCTAAGTTAGCTAATGCGTTTTTACTTCAGGATTCCGGGGGTCACTGGTTCGAGCCCTGCTGCGTGCTACTTTTTTTCCTTTTTCAAATTTTACTTTAAATTTTTTACTGAAGCTTTTAAAATTTAATGTTTACATTTATCAATATAAAGCACTTAATGACAAACTTCAAAACATGCCAAAATCTGTGAAAAGGCCCCTTTAAGTAAAACAATTATTAAAAGTACAGTGTGACCAAACCATGCGAATTCCACAATGTTGTATTTTTTCAGAATCAAAGAAGTCGTCTATCAAATGTTTATTTTGAATTATCGTTAATCCGAAGTTTTTTTAACGGTCCCGACGACTTCGAAATTACGGTGTTGTAGTGTATATTATGCAGAAAATATAAATGTTTATTTTAATTATCTTTACCCACTTAATAAATTGTTAATATGTGTTTCCTGTTCATAATTTAAAATTGTTCATGCTGTTGTCTGAACATGTGTGTGCAGCCTCAGCTAAACCAAAGTCCACTAGAAGTATTGCATCACGTCAGCTAAGTGCTAGATCTGAAGTTAATGACCTTGACCATACTGATGATGATGAACCTGAAGGGCAAGAGGTCAAATTCTTTGATGTGCCATCTCAAAGGTCAAGGCCAGGGTCACATGTTAAACAGTCACCAAATACACCAGAAGATTACCATAATGGTGAAAATGGAAAAAAAACATATAAAACAATTGATCCTGAAGAAATTGTAAGTTAGTTGATGTGATAACTTCATTCCATTAATGTCATGGTTACTTATGCATGTAAATCATGTGTTAAAAAGTATGTCTGTTAGCTGCAGACTAATGATTTTTGTCAGAGTTTTGTTTAAGAAATAATATTTTTCTCTAAATTCTTGTTCACAACTAACCCACAGACACCTCAATAGATCCATATGAATTGAATCATTTGTAAGAAGCACAATTGATTCCATGTATTATTGTGTTCGGGTTATTTGACATCCATTTACAATAGGTGTTTTTTTTTTAGTTTAACACAAGTTAATTTTCTAAGTTTTTAACAGTTATGGATGAAAATTACAATTAATATTCATCAATTCTCAGCCCATCTTTCTACAGTGAATTCACCTGCATGTAAGAATAGCGTCATCTAATGATTGCAAAAAAATATCTGAAGGCAATATAATTTGTAAAAATTGAGAAAATGGCATCTGATTCTTTGATAAATACCAAAGATCCATGTAAATAAACAAAATTTACATTTAAACAAGTTGGTAAGTTTTTTTTTTGTATAAATGTATTTAGGAGATAATTTTACCATGAAATATTACATGTTTGTTTTAATACGGTATATAATACAGGAATTATAAGTTTGTAACAATTTTGAAAGAGCACGTCTAAGCACATGCATTTTACTGTCCGATGTCCCGCAATTCATCGGAACTTTTTAATATGTAAGTCAGCAACACTTTTTTGTTAAAAAAAAATAAATATATATTGTCATGTTAAAATTAAAGAAAAGAAAAAAATACTCATTCATATACCAGTTGGTCTCATTCCTCTTTCACATAGTTTCAAAAAGTGATGTCAATATTATTGTAATTATAAGTAATATTACTATCATAATTATTATTATTGTTATTATTATTCCCCTCATGAACTATCACATTTGAATGTAACAGTTAAATTCTGAAGAATTTCCAGAATCACTTAGTTCTCATTCTTTTTGAAGCAAACATGCATGGAGCATCTCCAAGGCTAATAATGCAATCAAACTTCTGACCTTCTCTTTACAGCTTGCCCAGAATATGGAGTCTGACTTGAACAAGATCTATGAGATCGGTCTTCATGCCTCAGAAATTACACACATCACAAACATGGACAAGGTAATTATCCAGGACATCATAATATAAGTCTTTGTTTCTGCTCTGAGGAGCACATATGAATGAAAATTAATTTTGCTATTTTTTGATGCAGGATTCTTACTTATTTGATAATAATTAAATGTTTATGTATTTATTTGAACATAGTTTAATTTTGATAAGTGGCTTTTTGAGCTTGATGGTTTTGAAATTCCATGCCAATTTGGCTGGTTTTGTGAACAGCAGCTTTTGTTCATAAAATAAAATGCATAGACCTTATGAGTGTACAAAATGTAGATTGCATTTTTCAGTATAAGAAATTGAAAGTCCTGGACCTGTCTTGTAATTTTATTGATCGACTTCAAAACCTGGAAGCAAATAGAGTAAGTCCTGATTTATAGTTAATGTTTAGCTGTAATTAAGCACTTTGGTCAGAATGTTCATCTTGGCCATATGAAGGCCATGTTTGGAATAATTTCAAGTAGGGTCAAAACTTGATCACGAGGTCAAGTCTTCAACAGGTAGTGTCTGTGAACTCATGAGGGATTGATGTCCATGATGGCCGTCTTGTTTATTCGCACTTTGATCTTGACTGAAAATAAAGTTGTGGATATATTGCTAGGATTTCTTTGGCACAGGCCACCTGTTTAAGGTTTTCTGACAGTTATTTAAGAAAACTTAAGTATTATGAAACTTCATAGAAATTCATAAAAGGTCAACAAAAAAAATAAAATCATTTCTCCATTCAATCTCTTACTTACTTCTTGTGGAGCTGCACATTCTGAGTGATGAAAGGTCAAGGTCAAACGTCAAAATAAAAAAAAAAATATTTTTCACAACTTTTTTAATATTGAACAGAGCAACTTAATATTTGGCATGCATGTGTATCTCGTGGAGCTGCACATTTTGAGTGGTGAAATGTCAAGGTCATACTTTAAGGTCAAAGGTCAAATATATGGCTTCAAAGTAGGGCAATAGGGGGCATTGTGTTTCTGACAAACACATCTCTTGTTTTCAAGTATCATTGAACAGCTGCCTTTTTGCAGACATTAATGGAAGAAGTTTTTCTGAATCTTCATGAAAATTTGTTACTGTAGGCATTGCAAGAAGTTAAAATCCGGTCAGGTTATAATAAAGTGCATAGTATTTTAAACAAGAAATATCTTTTAAAAAGATATACGGCGTTGATAGTTCAATGAATGAGATCAAGGATAGCGAATGTCTTTTTGTGTGCAGTTATTAGCTGCATCACACGCAGTACGGGATGTTATGCGGAGTTTTCGCGGTTTATTTAACATTATTACATATTGCTGGTCATAAACCTATAGATACAAAACAGAAAACCAAAAGAAGAATGGAATTGAAATTAAAACATATGAGTCAACCGGCCACACGCAAAGTATCCGTATTTATAGGCGTGTTCTTCGAACAAACCTGTTTTAGTGGTTTGTCGGGCATTGCTATTTGATTCGATTATTAACAGTATCGAGAATCATCGCGCTCATGCTTAATACATTAGTCAATATGGTGGAATAATTATTGTTAAATTAATAAAAAATAATATTTATCATTGTATTGTTGAAAACACATAAAGAATCTATTATTGACATACCATAATTATATTGCTGAAAATCTTCATTTAACATATTTCTGGTCTAAAGAAAATTCCAGGTCACCTAGTTCACGGATAGCGTCTTTATTATATAACGATTATTTTACTGGCCGCGGACTCCAGTGATGACCTGTATATAAACTCTGACATTCACACACTGGCCGCGAATTTAAATGCAATGCATTAAAGTGAGGCCTCGCTTCCACTGCTCTTTATACTTTTACATGTTAACATGTTGACAGGAATATGGAAGAAAGTACTAAATATGAGAACATAGCCTTTAAGTATAAACACTTTTGCGCTGGTAATTCTCTGAAAATAAAAGGTGCATGCACAAACTGTATTGATGTCGAGAATTGAGTGTAAAACTGTTCTATCTATTAAGCCTTTTTATTAGAGATAAAATTGTTTCATGCAGTAAAGCAGTGGTACAAAGACGCAGATATGTTTCCAATGTTCTGGTGGTATACTCAAATCAGCCAATGGAATAAATGAAGTGTATTCATTCGTACCTAGCCGCAGGAAATTTTATTTGAATTTTATTGGACACTTACAAAGGTCAGGTAAGGTGAAAAGCGGGCTTAATACAGCTACGCCGAAAAAGACACTATCACTATTGTATTGCTTATTGAACATAATGCCAAATGACCTTTTTATGAAAGTCTAAGTTCATGTTTGCTGTTCTTATTTTAAGTTGTTTTTGTTTTTTTACCAGGACTTGAGAGAGTTGAAACTGTATGACAACAGATTACGAGTCATAGAAGGATTAGATAAGTAAGTAAACAGAAAATATCGGAGATCAATACTTTTTATAACCATATGTAGCATGAACCAACAAGGGAGGCAACTCGTGTTGTCACAAATCAGCAGTAAACAAAAAATTGCACTTTATTATCTTGATTTACATGGGTCTAAATAATGTTTAAAAGCTCTTTTCTGATTTGATTAAACAGTCCACAATAATCCAATAAAGAAATTTGAGATATTTATCTTTTATAACATTCAATTCCATGCTATTTAGAAAATAAAAATCGTAAACCCAAGAGTTTTTTTTCGCGGTTATAGACAATGTTCATTGCTGAAATCAATGAAATATTACTTTTAAATCATTCATTTATTAGTATTCAACAAGAAAGTGGTACAATATTTGTGGAAAACATAAGAATTTTTATTCAAACTTGTGTCTGCTACAATTTAAGGAGTGGTTACACAAATTACAGATTGTACAGATGTATGCACAGACATATGCCAAAAGACAGAATACCTTCCATATTTCAAGTTTATCAGCCCTGAAATCACCAATTTATCAAATGAGAATCAAAATGATTCATTATCAACCAGTAATAGTCAGTAACCCCAAAATCTTTGGGCGCAACCATTGTGCTTTGTGGAAACCGCGACATAATTTTTTTCGGTAACTGAGGATCGGTAAACAGAAATTTTCAGCAGACAAGTTTTCGTTTATATTCTTTTGTTTTCCTCAAATATCCTACCTCGAAATTGTTATATACCAATACACAAATGAATTATCAGTAATATTTCCTTGATTTTGGTGAGGAACACTGCATATAAATGCTTATAAATACGCCTCAAGGCTTAACTTTAGTGCATAAAATATTAAAAAATAAATCTTATTTCAGTTTATCCTTCTATCCAATAGTTTCATCAATTCCCATAGCCCAGCCACTTAATTATTTTGGAAATTATGACCCATATCTGATAAAACTTAAATTACTTTGAAACTTCTATCACATCAATGTTTGTTTTTGGGTTAAAAAAAAACACATCAATTTTATATATAGTTGAAAAACATATAGGCAAGGATTACGCATGTAATATAAAATGCCAAAAATTTTGAAAATATTCCCTTTTAAACAGTATGTTGGTTTTATAAGTCAATAACAATATCACTTCATTGAATTATTTGTAAGTTATTACAGATATTAAAGGTTTTCGAATAAAATGATGACACATATAACAAGATTTAAAAGGAAGATATGAACAAATCAGGGTTACTAGGGTGCCCCCCTAGAATGATCATGTTAGTATGGAAGGCTTGATTAGCCTTTGGGTGTCGTTAATACATAAAATATTTAATGAAATGTCTCAAAGTGTGGAAAACGTTTTCATTTAGTAAATAAAGTCAACTTAACTCTTTTTTAAGTGGCTGAGAAGAACTTGTGGCTGAAATACAGAAAAGAGGCTGTATGCTTGTTGAAATAAAAACAACAATGTAAACATTATTCTGTATAAATTTTCTGATCAAAAGTGGTATTTCTATTTAATAGAGGAGATACATTTTCAATAATAAACAATATAGTTGTAAATGTTTTGGTGAATTTGTGCATTTAATCCAGTATTAGTTCCAGTTTTTGGTTAAAAAAACAATAACATTTTTTTAAAGTTTGTAACCACCTTGATGACAAAAAATCAGGTTATCTATTAAAACAAACATAAAATGCTTTCTTAAACCCAAAATATTATCTCTGCACCCATTTGTCATCAATAACTTATATTAAAAAAAATCATTGGTTCATGCTACCATATGTAACATACATAAAACGTATATATTTTTATGTTTCTCACTGAAGTGTCACTCTAGAAAAACTGCAGTAATGTGTTTGAGCCTAAGATTATTATGCTTTCCAATATATTTCATCGGAGCAAATGAGGAGCCTCTATTGAAAATGTTTCTTATGCCATATGCAGCCAGTGAAACTCCAGAGCAGCGTCCACATTCGCTGTTCATATTGGATCTGATATGTCCATTCTTTCAGTCCTTTGCTTCCTCCATCTTATCCTGGCAAAAATTGTTACTCGGATCTCAACAAAAACTTTTTTTGTTATTTTTTATGATTTTTTTATTCATTGTACACATCAAATCGCCTCACTATGTATTTTCATTCAAATTAACTTATATATGTTAAAGTTCTTTACTTTGTTTCAATTGGTGTAACTCATTTCAATACTGTTTTTGAGTGTGTTTGTTTGTTTTTTAGTCTGAAAGATTTGATGAGTCTTCAGCTGCAGCATAATAAAATCAAATCAATTGGTAAGCTCTCATTAGTAGTCTTATAAAATATCAAGAAAATATGTGAAAAACAGTTCCAGTGACCTTATAGTTGTTCATAAATGTATATGTAAGTCGTGGTATTAACATCCAAGTAGCTTTTATTAGCTTGGCTGTTTTCGGAGAAAACCCGAGGTATTGTCATTGCCAGCTCGTCGTGTCGTCTGCGTCGTGCTAAAACCTTTACATTTTGTCAAGGTTTTGAACATTGGCTCTTAAATCAAAGTGCTTCAACCTACAACTTTGAAACTTGGTATGTAGCTGCACATTGATTTGTTCTACATGCCACACCCATTTTTTGGTCACTAGGTCAAAGGTCAAGGTCACTGTGACCTCTAAAAAAATCAATTAAAAAAAAACTGACAAGTTTTCATTTATTCACAACTGCACCCACAGCCGAGCGTGGCACCCGTTATGCGGTGCTCTTGTTTAATTTAAGTAGTATAGACTTAAAACACTAGCAGCAGCAAAATGGGTTTTCCTAATAGAAGCTTAAGCTTTGGTATTCTATATTTAAAAAAATGCATATTGGACTAGCAAATATATGTAGGTTGCCTCTAAGAATGAAAAAAAAAAGTTATAATTCCTCATTGTTGAGTAATGCACATTGAGCTCAGGACACTAATTTGGACATAAACAAAATCCAATAAGGTTAAAACTGGCATCTATGGCTTAGTCTGTTATCATAAATATGGAAATGTCTTACAATTGGCTACAGTAAAGTTTCACTCCAAATAATGTTGCCAAGCTTTTTTTTGTAGGCAAAAGTTTATCATGCTTGAAGAAGTTGAAGATTTTGCGAATTGACTGCAACCAACTGCTAAAAATAGAGCCCCCAGAGTTGTCCCAGTGTGTTCAGCTTACAACCTTAGACATCAGTTGTAACATGTTAGACAGCCTCGCAGTGAGTACTCTAGAACAAATGGTGTTGGAATTCTTTTACACTTGAATTTTAGTAATGAATAGTGGAATAATATTGCTCTTAGGTCTCTATTTGTAAAATTGATTAAGAAAACAATACACACAAAATAATATAAGCCTGAAATAAAAGACAAAAATGTCTTGCATCTAAAATACATACTGTTCCCAACTTTATGTTGTTAGCAACCTTCACCAACTCATTTACATGTAATAAGACAATTCAGATGATAGGGGCCTCCTATTTCACAAAAATATAAAATCTTAATATTTCCACTCCTTTTTTGCAGGCATTAAACTACCTACCGAACCTGGAGGAAGTCAATGCGTCAGGTAACCGGTTGCGATCCGTGTCGGATCTGAGCAAGTGCAAGCACCTGGGCGAGATAGATCTGTCAGGAAACCACATCAAGGATCTCTCGGGTCTGCGCGGGCTTCCTAGACTCATGGTGGGTTAATTGATAATTGATTGACAAGATTTGGTTGATAGTCAATTTAGCCATTCATACTGTTTTTGTTGTTTGAAGAGATTTTTGTTTGAATTCTGTTATATTCTGTTATGATGTGCGTTTGAGTGTAACATGAATCAGAAATGTTGTAAACCTAATAGCTAGCTTGTTTTAGAAACAAAATTTAGGGTTTTGACATTTATTAACATTTATTAATTTTCTTATTGTTTGGAATGAAAAATTCGTCATAAAACACATTATAATTATACATGTATTAAATTTGTTTGCCAATTGTCACAACAGAGAGAAAATTAACAGCACATACTATTAATGGCTGGAACTAATGCTTTTTCTCAATGCTTTATAAAACTTTGCCATATTAATGAACCTATCATATTGAGACTCGTAATGTTATGATTGCAGATACAACAAATATGAATCCACAACAAAATGTCTAACATATTTCAAACCATCAGTCCAATCATTGTGCCAAATCTGTTAAGTTTTTTTTACACTGACCAATAGCACGTTTTACTGTTGGCTACTAACCTTATATTTATAACATCAATAAGTACTACATGTATTTGGCATAAATTATTTTTCAATATTTTGTTTCTGTACTATAAAATCTTAAACAACTTTCCCTTTGTTATTTTCAGACATTAAATGTCTCCAACAATCAGTTGTCCAGCTTTAAAACTATCGGGAAACTTCAGTAAGTTCTGTTATTTGTTTCAGTAAAACTTGCCTAACTCCTAGTCACAGCAGGTCATAAATTGCTCAAGTTATTGAAGGTCTTAAGTTATCAAGTTTTCCATATCACATTTCCTTATCCTAACCCTAAGTTGGAAAGAATGACTATAATGGCGGAGAATATCAGAGATTTTATCAGTCATGGACACAAATATATGTTATCAGATAAATATACCTTGTTAAAACACCAATTTATTAAGCAACACACCTATTATCATATTTAATGTGTATACCAATAATAATGTTATGAATTGAATAAAAATGCAGAGGATATCAATTGAAATTTACTCTAATTTAAGTCATTAAAGTGTTATGTGTTGAGAACACATGCCCATAATCCATGTACAACTATCGCAAGTTGTGAATGATATACCCGTCAGACAGGTTTGCACAGAGGTGCTAATAAGTTCCTTAAGATATGGAGTGTTAATTTCAATATTGTTGCATAAAATAAGAGACCAACACATCAGATCAAGTTATTGATTCTTAAGTTAAAGGTGGGCATTTCTTATAAAAGTGTAAATGATTTAACTTGGACTAGAGAAATTGTTACCATAGATTTTAAAGTTATCAATGCTTAATAAGTTAAACTATGCTTTATTTTATTATATGATAGTATAGTTACACAGATTTTGTACATAATATTGTTTCACTTTTCATTTGTCTCAACTAAAATCAAACATCAGTATTAACTGTAATGGAAGATACCCTGCGTCATAAGCTACCCATGTCTTTATTCGCAGGTTTTTACCTAGTTCAACATAGGGAAATGCTTGCAATGTACTGTGGTTGCAGGAGTCTTACAGACCTGTTTGCAGCAGACAATCACATCCATGACCTGTCCAGTATCCCCGGTCAGCTGCCTGCTCTGGAAGTCTTGGACCTCACCAACAATGAAATCTGTGACTGGGACCAGTTTGTACGTGAACCACTCGTGGCTTGCTGTGTTCAGGGCTGGCAGGAATTCTCATTTTTAGGGCCTCTGTATTTTGCTCATGATATTGGATGGGTTTGATAGAATGTTATTCAAATCTGCAGCATATCAGCATTGAGATAAATCATAAAGTCAATGTTGCTTTATATTAAAATAAACAGTCTTTGTGGGATAATATGTAGGTTTATTAACCAAAATTGATTGAAAAATAGGTGTTTGGTGAAAAACAGTATGGGGCATAATTTACACTGCAGGCACAATTGTTAACCAGGTTTTCCAAAAGGAAAAAACTGGATATTAGATTGGCAAATGTCGGTGGGCGGGCTGGCGGGTGGGCGGAACAAGCTTGCCCGGGCCATAACTTTGTCGTTCATTGTGAGATTATAAAATCATTTGGCACAATAGTTCACCATCATTAGACGTTGTGTCTCGCGAAAGAATTACGTCAATATCTCCAAGGTCAAGATCACACTTTGAGTTCAAAGGTCAAAAATGGCCATAAATGAGCTTGTCCCGGCTATAACGATGTCATTCATTGTGAGATTTTAAAATCATTTGGCACATTTGTTCACCATCATTAAACGGTGTGTCGCACGAAAGAATTACACCAATATCTCCAAGGTCAAGGTCGCCACGACTAAAAATAGATTTATTTTGATACAAAAGGGGTTATTATAAACAATCAGTTCAGTTTGAGTTGTCTCCCTTTATCAGACTTTTTTTCAAATTGAAAACCTGGTTTTGTGACAATTTTGTGCCTTATTTTTAAAGTCCTTAAACTTCAATGGTATCAAGTTTGCTTCCATTAAACCAAGCCCTGGTGTTGTCATCTTGTTGTATGTCAGACTGTGGAAACAAATTGTCTGAAAAAACTTATGAACATTTCACATGTCCCATGTATGTCTGTACATCTGATTGATTGACCAATGTCTTGCAACAATTAAACCTGATGTAAGGTATAACAAAATCTAATATGTAGATACTATTTTGCCAACAACTAGTGAAAAGTTAATGAGTATCCTATGATGTCTTTCAATAGTGGTATTGACACAATCTTGATATAATTATTTCTTTAAATATGTTTCACATAACCAATGCAAACACTTAAGAGTTCATGTTTAGTTTTCACATACTAGTATGTTTAAGCTCTCAGTGTTCCAAGGTAATTAACCCAATTATAAATCATTTTGTTCATTAGAGTGTTGTATAAATTGTCTTTTATATGCTATGGGTCACTTGCCTTAAATAAAAGACACGTGGATTGTTACAAGGATTTCTCTGTTTCCTGTGTTTCAATTTTCCTTTATTTTCCAACTAAAAGTATTATATGTATTGCCTTGGTTACACTATTGATCACTTGCAATAAAAAAAGACTAGTCAATTGCTACAAGAATTTCTCCTTGCCATGTTTCCAGTGTTTCAATTTTCCATAATTATCCTACATTTCACTGTATTTTTCTCTTTTTTAGCTCTACTGGCCGAAGGCCTGAAGAGCTTATGTCATGGCGTGGTTTCCGTCGTCCGTCGGCGTGTGCGTTAGACTTTTTCTTGTTTACGCGATAAAGTCCACAGTTTTCATCTGATTCTTTTCAAACTTGTTCAGTGTCTATATTAATGAGGACTCAAACCCTATCGAAAATGGGTTACATCAGAGTAGTAAGTCTAGAATTATCTCCCCTTGAATTTGAGAAAATTGTGAAATAAGGCTTGTTTACACAATAAAGTCCACAGTTTTCATCCAATCATTTCCCAACTTGCACAGTGTCTTTATCTGAATGATGAGTCAAACCCTATTGAAAATGAGCAATATCAGAGTTATAAGTCCAGAATTATCTCCCCTTGAATTTGAGACATTTTGCCATAACTTTTGCAATATTGAAGATAGCAACTTCATATTTGGCATACATGTGTATCTCATGGAGCTTCACATTTTGAGTGGTGAAAGGTCAAGGTCATCCTTCAAGGTCAAAGGTTAAAAAAATAATAATTTCAGAGCTGCGCAGAAGGGTACATAGTGTTTCTGACAAACACATTTCTTGTTTGTTTACATATAAAGTTCTATCCTTTTGAAACTTCAACAGATGTTTTATATCATCAAGGGCCAGAACCCCATTAAGAGTGAAGAAAATTTGTCCAACTTATTGTTGAAAAGGAGCCATTTGAAGTTAAATTTTACGTTTCTTCTTGTTTATGCGATTAATTTCCAATTTTGGGTCTGTTTATTGAAAACTTACTCAGATTGTTCATACTATCGTTTTCCAGTAATTTTCTGAATACATGTATGTCTACATTTTCCAGTATTTTCTATAATGATCCTATTCTTTCCTGTAAATTTCATATTTTCTTATTGTTTTGTCTGTATGTACAGCATCAGCTAGGTGAGATGACGGAGCTGGTGGAGTTGTTTGTCTCAGGAAACCCGTTCTGCGGGCAAGACGGACCCATGCCCCACTACCACATGGCTATACAGACTGTCCTGCCAAACTTAGAGATCATTGATGGGGTGAGAAATGTAGTATATTTTAGCTGTGCTCTGGGAAAAAAGGGCTTAATGCATGTGCATAACATGTCGTCTCAGATTAGCCTGTGCAGTTCACACAGGCTTATCAGGAACTACACTTTTAGCTTTTATTGTATTTTTTTTGTTTAAATAAAGTCTCTTCTTAGAGAAAATCCAGTTTAGGGGTTAAGTGTCATCCCTGTATAGCCTGTGCATACTGCACACTGGTGCAGGTTATTGCTGATTTCTTACCTTATTTGGTTATGGCCTGATAAAACTGATACATATATTGCAATTACACTCTCCTGTTAAAACCTAGCTTTTTAGCATACACTTGTAGTCCGTTTTTTATGCCCCCGGATTGAATGATCAGGGGCATATAGTTTTTGGCCTGTCATTCTGTCCCAAAACTTTAACCTTGGTTAAAGTTTTGCGATAACTTTTGCAATATTGAAGATAGCAACTTGATATTTGGCATGCATGTGTATCTCATAAAGCTGCATATTTTGAGTGGTGAAAGGTCAAGGTCATCCTTCAAGGTCAAAAGTCAAAAAATACAATCCAAGGGAAGTAATAAGCTTTAAAAGGGACATCATTTCTAAACCTGCCAATTGATATATTGAAATTTTATTTCAAAGCGGCGCAATTTGGGGCATTGTGTTTCTGACAAACACATCTCTTGTTTAGTTCAACTATTCACTGAATAGAACAAGCTATATTACTAACGTTATTGTTGGTGTCTGCAGCTTTGCATAATGCTTTGAGTAGGGTAAATGTGCAACATCTCCATATCACTGTCCCTGCTACAGGTATTTAACTGAAACTTCACACATGTGTTTGGTGTGATTGTGTCTCTTACAAAGTTTCATAACTCTTGACCTGTAATTTAGCAGAACTATGCCCCAGATATTTAAATTAAATTCTACATGTGTGATCAGGATTTTTATGGATTATTGCTGACCATGTCCTAAAATAATGACTGTTTTTAAGCAGGATTATGGTCCCTATTGTCCTAATAAAAGTCTGGTTAACAATTTTACATCTCTGTTACTACAGTACATCTTCTACATATATTCATAATTAGACTACTAGTAACATTCTTTTACTCTGGCCTGCAATTTGGCAGCATTATGTCCCTTTTTGTACTTACTTGAAAATTCATCTAAATGTGTGATACTAACAACTCCATTCTCTAGTTTACATATAGATCTAGCATGGGATTGCACTAGGGTTGGTTTGTGTCAACAAATATATAATTTTGCATCCAATAACTTTAGTTGGGATGGAGATATTGTGCTGTAATGTTGTGGGTAGGCTGGTAACATGCTGTTAGTAAGAGATTGCATTTAGGACAAGTCAGGTCAAGGTCGATTTTACTAAACGTTACTTTTAATCTATAGATTAATGAGTTTCCTGTCAATAACTTTACTTTGAATTTAGGTATTCTTCTGTTATTTGTGTGCAAGAATCATGCATCCAATTTTGGGATTGCATTTTTGGCTGGTGTGATCAAGGTCACTGTTATTTAAAGTAGAAGAACAGTTTCTTCTTATTTATATTAGTTTGGATGGAGATATTGTGCTGTAGATTGTTTGTAGGTAGCTAACATTCAGGCCTAGGTTGGAATTGCATTTGAAGCCAGTTGGATCAAGGTCACTGTTACTAAATATAGAAATATGGATTCCTCACAATAACTTTAGTCTAGATGGAGGTAATGTGCTGTAAGTTTTTGTGTAGGGAGCTTATATGCAGACCTTGCTTGCAAAGTTAATTAATTTTAGCTAAATAAATTGGTGAAAATGTGAAAATCTAATTTCTTGGCATGGTTACGTTTCTTGCTTCAATTTACAATAGCTAATAAGATTGATTGATATGAAACAAGTTTGTAAGTTTCTTTGATGTCCACTTTAAACATTTTGTTGAGAGGTTGTCTATAGGAAGCATTCACAGCTTTTTTATGTGGACTTTTTCTGTAAACTGGTGAATGTTTAAACTGAAAAGAGAATCTCTCTAATTATCTGCAAAAGAGCCTTTAAGTATTTGTTTTATCATCATCAAATTTTATGTGAATTGCATGTTATTATGATAAATTCAACCCACTTATGTTCCTGCGTCATGATTACATACAAGGATCAGACCAGTTTTCTTGGTAAGATTTTGTATGATAAAAGAAAAAATAAACTTCAGGAACATCACAGGAGAGAATTGTTCATTTTAAATTGCTTGTCTGATATTCTAGACAAGTGATTATTTGTTTACACAAGAATTGACATTTCATACACCACAAAACTCAACATAAAGAACGATCGAACATTTTGGTTGCACCCTAAAAATGTTTAATGCAAAGCATTGTGGGCTTTAACCAGTTTAAAGGCAAGTTTGACATGCAGGGCATGAAAGTACACTATTTGTTTGTTGATATTGTACTACCACTCATATTAATAACCAATTAATTCTCGTTTGTTGTAGGCCCACATCAAGAAGCAGGTGTCAAAAGGTGCCCCATTGATGAGGCCAATGTCAGCATCAACTAGTAAGTTCATGTATAGAGTAATCTTTGAAAAGATTTAGATATTGACAATCAAGCTTAATTGTCCCCTACCGGTTTCACACGAGGGAACTTATGGTTTTCGCTCTGTGTGTCTGTCTGTCCGTCAGTCTGTCACACTTTTCTGGATCCTGCGATAACTTTAAAAGTTCTTCATATTTTTTCATGAAACTTGAAACATGGTTAGATGGCAATATGGACATTATGCATGTTATTTCATTTTTAGCCGGATTTTTTTCGAAAAAATCTCGGCTTATAGATTGATGTTGTCGGGCGGGCGGGGGGGGCGGGCGGGCGGGCGGGGTGGCGGCGTGCTCGAAAATGTTAAAGTTCTTATTTCATGGTATAACTTTGGTATGCTTGGACCTAGAGTCTTCAAACTTGACATGAAGGTTGGCCAGGATTAACAGATGACCACTGGTCATTTCAAGGTCATTCATTTGAAGGTCAAGGTCACTGTGACCTTCAATATAAAAAATGTTAAAGTTGTTATAACTTTGGTATGCTTGGACCTAGAGTCTTGAAACTTGACATGAAGGTTGGCCATAACTAGTTAGTAACCACTGGTCATTTCAAGGTCATTCATTTGAAGGTCAAGGTCACTGTGACCTTGAATGTTAAAATGTTAAAGTTCTTATTTCATGGTATAACTTTGGTATGCTTGGACCTAGAGTCTTCAAACTTGACATGAAGGTTGGCCAGGATTAACAGATGACCACTGGTCATTTCAAGGTCATTCATTTGAAGGTGAAGGTCACTGTGACCTTCAATATAAAAATGTTAAAGTTGTTATAACTTTGGTATGCTTGGACCTAGAGTCTTGAAACTTGACATGAAGGTTGGCCAGAACTAGTAAGTAACCACTGGACATTTCAAGGTCATTCATTTGAAGGTCAAGGTCACTGTGACCTTGAATGTAAAAATGTTAAAGTTCTTATTTCATGGTATAACTTTGGTATGCTTGGACCTAGAGTCTTCAAACTTGACATGAAGGTTGGCCAGGATTAACAGATGACCACTGGTCATTTCAAGGTCATTCATTTGAAGGTGAAGGTCACTGTGACCTTCAATATAAAAATGTTAAAGTTGTTATAACTTTGGTATGCTTGGACCTAGAGTCTTGAAACTTGACATGAAGGTTGGCCAGAACTAGTAAGTAACCACTGGACATTTCAAGGTCATTCATTTGAAGGTCAAGGTCACTGTGACCTTGAATGTAAAAATGTTAAAGTTGTTATAACTTTGGTATGCTTGGACCTAGAGTCTTGAAACTTGACATGAAGGTTGGCCAGAACTAGTAAGTAACCACTGGACATTTCAAGGTCATTCATTTGAAGGTCAAGGTCACTGTGACCTTGAATGTAAAAATGTTAAAGTTCTTATTTCATGTTATAACTTTGGTATGCTTGTACCTAGAGTCTTCAAACTTGAAATAAAGATTGGCCAGTACTAGAAGATGACCACTGGTCATTTCAATGTCATTCATTTGAAGGTCAAGGTCACTGTGACCTTAAATGTTAAAATGTTAAAATTGTTATAACTTTGGTATGCTTGGACATAGAGTCTTCAAACTTGACATGAAGGTTTGCAAGCACACTTAGATGACCACTGGTCATTTCAAGGTCATTCATTCTAAGGTCAAGGTCACTGTGACCTTGAATGTAAAAATGTTAAAGTTCTTATAACTTTGGTAGGTAAAAATGTTAAAGTTCTTATTCCATGTTATAACTTTGGTATGCTTGTACCTAGAGTCTTCAAACTTGACATAAAGGTTGGCCAGTACTAGAAGATCACCACTGCTCATTTCAATGTCATTCATTTGACGGTCAAGGTCACTGTGACCTTCAATGTTAAAATGTTAAAATTGTTATAACTTTGGTATGCTTGGACCTAGAATCTCAAACTTGACGTAAAGGTTTGCAAGCACACTTAGATGACCACTGGTCATTTCAAGGTCATTCATTTCAATGTCATTCATTTGAAGGTCAAGGTCACTGTGAACTTAAATGTTAAAATGTTAAAATTGTTGTAACTTTGGTATGCTTGGACCTAGAATCTCAAACTTGACGTAAAGGTTTGCAAGCACACTTAGATGACCACTGGTCATTTCAAGGTCATTCATTTGAAGGTCGAGGTCACTGTGACCTTGGATGTAAATATGTTAAAGTTGTTAATACTTTGGTATGCTTAGACCTAGAGTCTTCAAACTTGATATGAAGGTTGGCCAGAACTAGTAGATGACCACTGGTCATTTTAAGGTCAAGGTCACCGTGACCTTGAATGTAAAAATGTTAAAATTCTTAAGGCTGTCTGGATTTCTGTGTAGGTATGTGAAAGCAAAACAATAAATAGTATTATTTCATCTAAGTTTATTTTCTTACATTTGATAATGAAATTGATGGAAACTTCAAACAATATGTTACTAATTTGCTAATAAAAAAATTGAGATCAAACTTTCCTAATTGTCAATTCAAGTTCATATTTGTGACCTTAAATGTTATTGTTGTTCATGTATATGCATGCATTCAAAACATAACACAAGGTTTGCTCATGCCTTGAAAAGTACTTACATTTCATTTTGACCTTTGAACAATATTTCAGTAATTTAAGTATTGCATTGACAAAAACACGAAAGGTACTTTCCTGTCATTTAAATAAAAAATCCGGCTTCAATGCGGTCATCTCCGACCGCGGAACTCTTGTCTTCCCATGTCAAAGATTCTGGTTGCTATGGCAACAACAAAAAATAATCTGACAATGGTGGAGCCGGTAGGGGACATATATTGCTTGGCAATAGTCTGGTTATCTTGAGTCATATCTGAATGTGCATGCATGTCAGAGTATGTAATCTACTTATGTCTTATCTTTTGTGGAAAAAAAGTGAAGTGAACTCATTGTGTACCAACAAAGAGGTGTGTAAGGCTTTTAAAGAGATCATTATTCTATAAGATATATACAATGCAAGAAATAATATAAAATGGCTCCAACCTTCAAACATGTCATCAGTCACGCTTCTGTTAATTTCACTTCTGCGACAAGGTTCTAGTTTTCTTTTTAACTGACAGGATTTATTTCTTAACTTTTTACATGTGAACAATACATTTCCTTTTTCTTTAGTTGTCAGTTTACGCCAGATGGACTCACAGTTGAGAAGTGCGGATGAACAGATGAAAAGTCTTGAGAAAAGCCTCAAAGAAAAGTATGTATCATGAGAAAATGTTAATTATTGTAACTTATTGTGTATTGTGTTAGCATTTCGACCTAATGTACGTCACTCAACATAATTTTATGTGGATGTTATTTGTGATTTTCTTTTAATTTATGTTATTTAAGGTTCATGTAATAGACTGTTCAATTATTGCCACCGCTAGTTTACACTTCCCTCAAAATTTTGTCAAAGTTCAAATGTTGAGAGATCGCGTTTCTCAGAAATCTTTTTAATTTGTAGACATTAACAGTCAGTCAAAAATAAACCACCTGCAGTTTTACCAATCAAGCCCAGATTCTTACACTTTAACCATACTTCAGAGCTAGTGAAAACAAATCAAAGCCCAGATAAATAAACATGGAACCAAAATAAGCCCAGCTAAAAAAAATATTCCAGGGTATATGTTTTGCTGTTGATGGTGACCAAGTTTCAAAATAATTCTCTTCAAAATCCCATACGAAAAAACGTCTCCAGTTCAAGCGCAACGGGCTTAAGGCCAGTGTCTGTCAGTTATAACGCTTTACCACTTAGATAAGTATTTTCACGCATTTGTAGTCCCTTAGAAAGTTATATTTAATTTAAGAACTTTGTTACAAGATTCAATTTTTTTAAGGATTCATCTCCAAACCTAAGGCTTAGATACTGATGAGCAGCAAACAGCATAAATCCTCATGAACAGACTGCGAGATACTCACAGGCTGTTCTGGTTTTATGCTGTTTGCACATAGCCATTTTCACTTTGCTTCTAAGTGGAAAAGGGATAAATATTGATTCATCAAGATAAGTGACATACATGTCAGAGTGCTAAACTGACACAACTTAAGTGTGTTTCAGACAATGTTTGTACTGCAATAGACTTCAAAATTTTATGGACGTAATTATCGGATTTATGGTCACTGTATAGGATATTGTACAATCAATGAACAAGAACTGGAGCAAACTGTCACATATACCAATGACAATAACGATAATGATTACAGTAAAAACTGAAGAATTCTTAAATATTTTAGTGTCCTAAATCAGACTTCAAACAACAGTAACTGTTTAGGTATAAATGTTTGATTTGAGATCTTTGATGTTAAGGTGTATGGTAATTGTTTTTCTTTTTTCAAGTGTATATTTTTGTGGCATTGTGTTAAAGGGACCTTTTTCAAGTTGTGAAAAATTACCTTTATTGACAAAAAATATTTCAGATTTGCAAATGTTCATTGTAATTGCTGAACATTTACCATGCTCTAAAATATTAATTATATGCATCTTTTTGCGACTTATAAACCTGAAAATTATAATGGGTTACACACGCGAAACAATTATATAATTTGGAAATTTTTGTTGTCATTGTTATATATATGTTACATAACGATGATTGCTTATATACAGTAAAAAATACGTTTAGTAATATGTCAGCACAGATGGCCCAGTGGTTTAAGCGCTAGTCTTTTACTCCAAGGGCCAGTGGTACAAGCCCAGGTGTTGATTACTTTGTTTTTCTTTCTTTCATTTTATTTTTGTTTTATACTGGATTTCTTTCGTTCAGATGTTAACATTTATCAATTCAAAGCATTAACTTCAAAACATGCTACAATTTGTGAAAAGGCCCCTTAAATTACACAATTCTGAAACATTTATGCAGCATACTTATTTTTGGGTGTTTGCATTATATTTATGCCCCCCTTCGAAGAAGAGGGGGTATATTGTTTTGCACATGTCGGTCCGTCCGTATGTTCGTCCGTCCACCAGATGGTTTCCGGATGATAACTCAAGAACGCTTAGGCCTAGGATCATGAAACTTCATAGGTACATTGATCATGACTCGCAGATGACCCCTATTGATTTTCAGGTCACTAGGTCAAAGGTCAAGGTCACGGTGACCGGAAATAGTAAAATATTTTCCGGATGATAACTCAAGAACGCTTATGCCTAGGATCATGACACTTCATAGGTACATTGATCATGACTCGCAGATGACCCCTATTGATTTTCAGGTCACTAGGTCAAAGGTCAAGGTCACGGTGACCCGAAATAGTAAAATGGTTTCCGGATGATAACTCAAGAACGCTTATGCCTAGGATCATGAAACTTCAGGTACATTGATCATGACTCGCACATGACCCCTATTGATTTTCAGGTCACTAGGTCAAAGGTCAAGGTCACAGTGACCCGAAATAGTAAAATGGTTTCCGGATGATAACTCAAGAATGCTTATGCCTAGGATCATGAAACTTCATAGGTACATTGATCATGACTCGCAGATGACCCCTATTCATTTTCAGGTCACTAGGTCAAAGGTCAAGGTCACAGTGCCAAAAAACGTATTCACATAATGGCTGCCACTACAACTGACAGCCCATATGGGGGGCATGCATGTTTTACAAACAGCCCTTGTTCATATAGCTATGACATTGATACTAGTAATAATACATTCAATGACATTGATATTATTTTTTTTTTAAATGTTGTTTAAATAATAAAGGGGAATAAAATGACCTATAATGGTTTGTGTATGAAAAATAACTTGCGACAATTTGTTACTGCCAGTGAAACCTTTAGGGCTACATTCTTGTCCTATTCCAACTACTGAATAATAATAATACATTAACATCATTGTGCTAATGTTTACCACAGAAAGTAATATGTAAAATGATTGAGAGTTGTGTCATTATCTGTTGTGAAATTACTGTTTTATTCTTAAAGGTTTGCAGCAATCCGGATGTCCTGTGATATACTGTTGACCGAGCCTCCAATACCCAGCCAGCCGGGCTCCGGAGATGCATCATCTGATGTGCCGTTGTCCAGTCGATGCAGCAGTAGGTCACGCATCCTTGAGGCAAGAAAGTTTGCATCCTCAGTGAACAGCCAGAGATAGCCTATGAAACTTGGAAAAGACACTGCGTGACTGTGCAGGCTGGTCTGGAGCTACACTTGCGGCATATGGCATAAGACCCATTTATGCGGCTCATATCCAGACACGTGTATAGTCATATGTCAACAACCAACGTCATTACGTGACATATGTATTAACAACTCCTGAATGGTCAAGAACCTTTTTGGCATCTAAACAAATATGATCTGACTCTGGGAAAATATTGCTTAGTGCATGTGCTTAAAGTGTCGTCCCAGATTAGCCTGTGCTGTCTGCACAAACTAGTCTTCCACACTTTAAGCCAGGACTGGCTATTCGTTCAGAAGAGACTTCCTTTTAAAAAAATCCATTAAAGCGGAAAGAGCAGAATGCACAGGCTAATGGGCGTTGACAGTTAACGCATATGCTGTCCCAGAGCATTCCTCAGATATAATATTTGACTTTGAGTAATTTTAATTGGGCCAAAAATTGCTGCCTTTAGTGCCTGTTTCTGGATGCTTTGAATGTTTATTCAAATGCATGAGAAACACACAAAGTCCCGTCATGTAAATATTATCATGTATAACGACAATGTTTGACTTACCCATCATTGTGTTGAACAAAAACATAAGCATATCATTGAATAGAGAACCTTAGCAGTCAATATTATATAACCTGCTGGCAAGAATTCAAAATTACCTGGGATGTGCTTCAAACAATGTATCTTTCTTCTATTGTCTATCAGATCATATTAAAATGCTCTTTATTTAATACTTCTATAATGCAAGGGTTTCCAACAATTAATGGCAGTATTCTGGCTTTTAGCTTTTAGTTAAAGTTATTAAAGTTATTCTGTAAAAAGTTTGATATATTAAAAGACAAATAATGTTAATTTAATGAACAAAACTAGTCTTGATGGCTACTTCTATACACTGGATCATTGAAATACATGTAGATGTATATGTTATTTTTGTATTACTATTTTTTCTAGGTATGATGTGCTGTTCAGTTTTTGTGGTGGTGTATAATTCTGAGATAGAAATGTATTTATATATTATTTCAAATTTTATGTTTACATATTTATTTGTTGGTTTAACATGTTATAATTATCTTTTAAAAAGATTTATATTAGTTATGTTATACAACTTAAAGGTCACTGTTTATTAATGCTATTAATACTATGGTATTGCTTGTGTATTAAAAGTACAAATGCAAATGTCATTTGCATATATTATAAAAATGATAGTTTATTTAATTCGATACTTTACTTGATGTGAACTCTTCATAAAAATCGAACAGTTCATAATTCACATATGTACTTACTAGCATTTCACCACTTACTTTAAAATAATAAAAAAAAAAACACAATTCATTTGAAATAAAACAATTAATTCCATGACAAATCTAAAGTCTAGCTCTTCAATACAAGTAATCTTAAAAACAAATCCCACAAGACTACATACAATATGTGTGCTCTCTTAGGCTGGAAAATTGTCCTAGAATTTACCCCAATAACATAAAGAAAGATGTTTTCTGAAATTAAAGTGACAAAACCAATATATTTATATTTAAAATACTGTAAACTGAGCAATTGTTTCTATGGAACACAATCATATGTAATTAAAACAAACTTTTTACAAATGCAACGCGTTTAAAGTCTGTTTCTGCACGTTTTAATATGAATATAAATCTCTTTTAACTGGACATATTAATTATTAAATTGTTAATCTATGTGTTATTTGCCTTTATTGTATAATAAAATGTTACACCTCCAGCGTTTAAATGTTTTTCATTTCCTCTCTGTAGCCAACTTCCTGGAAGGATTTAAGTATAATTTTGACATTTATTTGTCTTGCCCAGACGATGTTTCCCGCATTATCCACGTTTCATGTAAGGTCAAGATCAAAGGTCCAACAGAAGCAACTCATTTAGCCGTGCTCTGTGAAAAGGGGGTTTAAAGCATGTTTGTCAAGTGTCCGCACAAGCTAATCACGGATAACACATTCCGCCTTAACTTGATTTTTGCTAAGAAGAGACTTTCTTTAAACAAAAAATATCATTAAAGTGGAAAGTGTCTTCCCTGATTAGCCTGTGCAGACTGCACAGGATAATCTGGGACGACACTACGCACATGCATTAAACTCCATTTTCACAGAGCAAGGCCAATTTTTATTTTCAATGTTAATTGTTATGCACAGTTCCCGCAAGGCAGCATATTGCAAGTCAAGTACCCTCCTGCGCGAGTGTATGGATGTCCGTCCAAACAATCTTGTCTCGGCAATATTTATATTTTTTAATAAAAAAGAGCCACCATAACACGACGTGTCCCGTGTTACCGTAACCCCTTTCTTCCTACTTACAATGTCAAAGTTACACGACGATGTGTTTCGTTAAAAACCCATCTCACTACCTCAAAAGTCAAGGTCACACGGGGATCAAAGGTCAATTTGAAAATACAAGTGGAATGCAGTGTTTCTTTGTCTTATCGGTACTCTTGTTTCATTTAAAGTTCAAGGTAACTACCGGTATTAAAGGTTGAATACACACTATGTTTAGTTATTTGTTAACACACCATTAATTCTAAATGGCTTGAATGATTTTAGCTCGACTATTATATATAAAATATATATAGTGGAGCTATCCTACTCACGGCGTGAGCGTGCAAATGTTAAAGTTTTCGTACCACCTCAAATATTTTCAATGTCCCTTGACATATTGCTTTCATATTTTGCAAACTTCTTTACCAACATGACCCCAATCTATAAACAAGAGCAGACAACTGTATCAAGCATTTTGTAAGAGTTATGGCCCTTTTTTGTCTTAGTAACTGAATATTTTGTTAAATTTTGTGTTTAGATCCACTTGACTTCCAAAGTATTAAAGCTATTGCTTTCAAACTTCAAATATTTTCTTACTATCATGAGGGTACTGTACCTGCCAAGTTCAATTTGACCTTGACCTTTGAATGACCTTGACTCTTAAGGTCAAGAGTAAATTTTAGTTACATTGCCATAACTTCTTTATTTATGATCAGATTGTATTAATACTTTGACAAAACAACACTTACCTGAATACCACAATGAATTCCACCCAAACAATACCCCACGCCCCAACCCAGAATCCCTGCTCCCCCCTCCCCCCCCCCCAAAAAAAAAGAACATGTTTTTCCTTTTTTTTTTTTGAAAGATCTAATAAATGACCACACCTCATATTATACCCCCTCTCAACCCCCCCCAACCCCCCCCCCCCCCAAAATTTTTTTTTTTTTTTTTTTTTTTACCTTTTTTAATTTTTGAAAGATCGTTTAATACATGACTACACCCCACATTAAAACCCCCTCTCAACCCCCCCCCCCAACCCAAAATGAATATTTTTTCTTTGAAACTTGGTTTAAAAAACAACAACAAATATTTATTTACTTTATTTTTGAAGGACTGTCCAAACTTTCCACCAAGCTATTGCTATCAAACTTGAAATGAAATCTTATTACTTTGTTTTATGTCTTTACAAATGTTCAACAGATTGTGGAAAATATACCTGAACTATTACCTTCACCTTATTGAATAATTTGAACAATTACCCCATGATGGCTTACGTTATACTGTCAAGCACTCGAATAGTCGAGCGCGCTGTCCTCTGACAGCTCTTGTAATATTGCTACACGCTATTATTTATAAAAAACCGACGATGTGCATATTTAATGAAATGTGTTAGTTTGACAAAGGTCAAGGTCAATAGTTGTCTTTGGTGTGAGATTTTCTGAAACTGATTGACTTTCCAAAGATTTTGTAGAAATGGCCTCTGAAAATATTTACGTTGCATGCAAGAATAAAGTATTTAACTTTAAGGTGAATTCCAATTAAGAGGGTTTCTTCTGTTTGTTGGACAGTGAAGATTACATTTATTATACCCCCCCCCCCGCTAAAAAATCATGTTAGATCAACAAAGTGATCATTACATATCAATATCATGATCATTCGTCGTTGTTGTGTCGAAACATGCTTGAAAACTAACATAAAGAGATTATTATTTGTTATTGATTCCAGTTAATTTATAAGTTAATAACAATTGATCGCATTTCTAGAAGCCAGTTTTATGTTTAGGTTTATTAATTTAAATATATCTTCTTAGCTTAATGCATAACGTGCTTTTTGTATCTCCATGATTATATTTTTTGCGCAATCCATCCTTCACAAAAATGCATCATTCCCATAATATTTTCTTCTTCATACCCGGAGCATTTATGGAACATGTGCTCTTAATACTTTCACTATTCAATACTCAGTTGTTTTCTGCGTTAATATTTTGGTGAGTCACATAAAATTATAGCTTTAATGGATTTAAATGCCTGTTTATTTCCCGCGTGTGCGAGTTTCTTACAAAGGTGCGTTTATTTCCTGAAATATTTCTGCATAAAAAGTAATAAAGATTCAAGTAAATTTGTGCCTATTATCCATTGTGGAACAATTTAGCGTTAGCGCATATTTTCTCCGGCAGTTATTTATACAGGTACAAACCAAATAAGAAACCATGGACACAAATGTATAACTGTAGTCAAGACGTCTGGGGCATCTGTACAATAATGAAATATTTCAAGTGGTAATGTAGTCTTAAATAAATGGTGAACATGCAGTATCAATTAAGAAATACATTTGGTAAATAGTATCATTATTATAAATGTACTCGTACGTCGTTATAATGCTGATAAATAACAGACAGAATGTGTCCTTAATTTTTTTTCTGTTTTATTAACAAGATTCGACACGTATGTTTTCTGAGGTTGGCAAAAAGGGAAGGACAAACAGAACAATAAGACCGAGCAAGCATATCTCTTACATACTCATAGGTTTGGCTCTGTTCGTGGGAAAACAATACCCGCAAGCATTTTACGCGCGCAAAAATTGTTAATGAAAATTTGGTTGACAACACGTTTTCATTAAAGGGGTAAATGATAACAGATGGGAAAGGTCAATCAATAGAGCCTCATTTTTACAAAACTGGGCTTAATGCATGTGCGGACTGCACAGGCTAATCAGCAACGACACTTTCTGCTTTTATTGATTATTTTGTTAAAATAAAGTCTCTTCTAACCGCACATCCAGTTTACGTGGAAAGTGTCGCCCCTGAATAGCCTTTGCGGACTGCACAGGCTTATCTGGGGAAATGCCTTACGCACATGCATAAAGCCCATTTTTCCAGAACGAGGCTCATATTAACAACTAATCACTTGATAAACACAAAGGTATATCGTGTGTTTACCACTTCATAAATAAAGCAGACCAGTACAGCGTACTTGAGACGGCTATTGGACATCTTTACGTCACGCAGTAAACAGTTTGCCTTCTTTTGACGAGAAATGGAATCTGGATGTCTATATATCGACCCAATTGTCATCAATTATGAAGCGGCTTTATTAACAGTATCGACTTTGTCTCCAGTATCTTTCATCACACAGATACACATCTTGTAACGTCGTCTCTGAAACAATTGTCGCAGTACATTTATGATTGAAGCATTCGGACACTTGACATGAAACTATATTAGTTTCAATTAATGCAATATAGTTCCGTAAGAAATAGTATGATGTATATAAACTTTTGAACATTCATCGCGATAATTCATTTTATAAATGTATATTTTATTTATCATTAATATTTACAGAAAGGCACTGGAATCCAATACATTTACAACAAACTTAAGAAGCCTTAAAGATCTTGTCATTCTGTATATTAATCATGAGAGTGTCCGCGGTGGCGCATCAGGTCTTTGTTGCCCAAATATACATGTTATTTCACTCGTATTTAGTGATGTAGGAAAGACTTGATTACGAGCTAACATTTTCACCAATCCACTGTTTTAATGGATCAGAAACAATTGTGTTGTGTTTAGTAATATGGGCCCGACGCAAATGTAACCTTTGACCACCACTTCCGGTCATGGCCCTTGAGGTTCTGCTTTGAAGGTTTGTATCCAGGAAACGGGTGGATAGGTCGATCTGGTTTCCGAGTGCCTTGAGTTCTATACATGTCCGACGGCGGCCTCTCATAGCTATACTCGAGTCCAAACATATACTCTCCCCTGTCGACCGTGATATGCTTTGCTTCAGAGTCACCGTCCGCATGGATGTGACACATGCCTTCATCTTCGGAGTTCGAGAGGGGTGCAGTCTGTTGAGCGCCTTTTGCGGGCACGTCGTCGGCTTTAAACGCGCCACGTTGCCTATACACCGCGTGTCGCGAGCGGTATATGACGTAAACGCAGAGACCGCTACTGACTATTGAGCAGACGACAGCAGCTCCTGCTATGAAGACCAGGTAGGGGACTTGCGGGCGCGGCGTCTCCAAACCAATGTAGCGCCTCGTGGAGTCGATGATAGCAAGAGAAAGCAAAACACCTACAAACAAATAAAATAAACATACGCGTCCGTTAAGTAGTAATCTGTACGGGGAACCACTTCCAGAAAGGTTTAGTTGCATAGTATCCTACAGGATTCGCTAACACCGCAACAGTAAATGTTATCCAGAAATAAAAGCAGCGTGGGGAAAATATTGTCTTTTTTCAATAAAATGCGCTTTTTGTATGATTCCATTTAAGGGATCATATGAGATTTTTAATAAATACGACAATGTATGATTTATTCATCTTCAATAACAAAACTATAACCAGTACATAACATGAAAAATCGCCAAAAAGGAAAGACAGCATAAGTACAAGGACGGCTCAAATTTGACTATATTTATCAAAGAACAAACTGGTAAATTCAATATGCATGGGTAACCATTTCAGTTCAAATGTGTCGTGCAATCTACGATAGTGTCACATACAGATACAAACCTGACAAAATATTTAAAAGCGCTCCAAAACCTCCAATGTAGAGAAATTTTGCACGTGCAGTACCGGTACACGTTTTTCCTTCCTGGATCACCGTCTCCGTGTTGCGATAGGTCTGGAATGCCCGCCACTTAATGATAGCCAACACGAACGCACCTAGCCCTAGGAGCCAGCATGACATCACCTGAATCTGGGACCCGGTCTGGGTGCTGAACGCCGTACCTGGAACGGGAACCAATGTTGATCACATGCAATGATAAAATATTTAATAGACATAGTGACGTCCATTTCGTAGATGCTATTAACATAACTCCGTGCTAACGAACGGTAATGCACCCGGTTGCAATCAGACTTCTGAAATGTTGGACCATTTGCGCAATCTTGCTAAATGAGCGATTAATGGCAGAGTTCATTACATCCAACTCGTAAGGAATCTTTACCAGACATATAACAGCTAATTGCGCTCGTGATTATTGCGTATAGTGTTAAACAATCTTAAGACATAAATAACCGCTGTGGTAAGAAGCAATAAGCAGCATGTCAGTTATAATTGGTTCACAAAGGTTGAAGAAATATATATGATAAGTATCAATGCCATAAAATTGCAGTTTACACCACGCTGGCTATCCATCTGTCTTCATTAAGACAAAAGAACGCAGGCATCTTACATATTATTTTTACGGTTTTATCTGCGTCTATGAGCAATTGCTACAAGGCGAATCAGTGAGCATGAATCTGTAGACGTCGATGCTTTTAAAGAACATACATGTATTAACTTTTATGTAAATTGCTCATATCGAATATTTCACTGATCCGCATTAATGTTTTTAAAGATCTCTGGGTATTGAAATAAAATAATTGATGTTAATTATAGTGAAAAACACGTACTCGTATATAATCCTACCAATCTGATCAGTCCCTAGAGCTTGTTTTAACCAACAAAATGTACAAAAAGTGTTGTTTTTCTATTTTATAATGCAATGTGCTGAGTACGTACTTGAATATAAAATAATAAGATATATCTTAAAGGGGCCTTTCCACGTTTTGGTAAATTGACAAAATTTATAAAAACATGTTTCAGATTCGCAAAGTTTAGTGTACTTACGATATTTGTGAGGAAACATTTATACTGAACATTTGCCATGCTCTAAAATATCCATTATATACATCTTTCGACCTTTTAAAAACCTGAAAATTATAAAGCGTTGCAACGCGAAACGATTTAATAATTTGGAAAGTTCTGTTGTTGTCGCTGTATTTTGTGATACTACGAGGATTGCTTATATAAAGTATAAAATACACCACTCATTGTATGAGCACGGATGGCCGAGCTGTCTAAACGATATAATTTTACTCCGGGGTCAGTGGTTCGAGCCCAGTTGTGTTACTTTTTTCCTTTTTTAAAATTGTATTCTTGTTTTTTTACTGGAGCTTTTAGATCCAGTGTTAACATTTATCACTATAACGCATTTAATGACAAACTTCAATACATGTCAAAATCTGTGAAAAGGCCCCTTTGAAATCAGTTTGCTGTTTCCAGGGTGAAGAATTAACGGTGTTTCCCGAGTTTTACACACGTGCTGAACAGAATGTAAACACACCGTTAAGAACTTTATTGTGTGCAAATAACTCAAGTTATTGAAATACATTTGCAAAAATCATGAGCGCATTAAAGACAGTTTGTTTTGCAGTTTGTGCCGATATCTTAAGGTATAAGAATAAATCTTTGAATACGTCTGAAATCGTTGACAAAATTTCACGTTGCGTGAAGCATAACCGTGTACAATGAATGCAGTAGATAACGAATTTTTGAACAAGAACACAGGCTTACCAAATAAAGTAATTCCGACGTATTTAAGATTGCCATAAGCAGCATAAAAAGCTGTGTTTCATGCACTAGTTGAAATTCTGAAGAAAAATAATGTTTAAAAGCTATTGGAAATAAAGCACCACTTATCGTGTATAAGTCCATTTAAGTTAAAAGGGGAAACCCAACAGTCACGTGATCATGCACCTTGTTTGTGCAATGTCTTATTTATAAAAATAGAGAAAACGTATGAATTTCTTAGTCAATTATCGATGCCACCATAAACGTGGAGAGAATAATTATGTTACGTTCATTATATAACCAGTGGACGGAAAACAATGTTTCGTTCCAAAGGAATATGAGCAGCGTCTTGCGAAGTCGCATGCGTCCAGAGTAGCTCTAGACCAGCCTGTGCATAATACTGGTCAGGAGCTATCCTGTCCGCTTTAAAGTCACGCAAGGTTCCGTATAATAATAATAGCGGCAGTGTAGCTCCTGACCAGACTATAATAGCGGCTGTGTAGCTCCTGACCAGACTATAATAGCGACAGTGTAGCTCCTGACCAGACTATAATAGCGGCAGTGTAGCTCCTGACCAGACTATAATAGCGGCAGTGTAGCTCCTGACCAGACTATAATAGCGGCAGTGTAGCTCCTGACCAGACTATAATAGCGGCAGTGTAGCTCCTGACCAGACTATAATAGCGGCAGTGTAGCTCCTGGCCAGACTATAATAGCGGCAGTGTAGCTCCTGACCAGACTATAATAGCGGCAGTGTAGCTCCTGACCAGACTATGCGATTGCGAAGGCTGGTATGGATCTACGCTGGCTCCATATGTCGTAAAACCGATTTTCGCATGACGGTGCTCACATGATCGTGAATACAAAGAAGCTTACTTAAGTGTGAGATAACAGAAGAATTCGCCTGGTCTTCGAGTTGGCTGTACAATAGTTTCTCGCACGTTTTCGCGGAGGTGCGGTTTTCAACTAAGTTAAACTCACGTTCACACACAATTATGTACCACAGTGCTGCATAAATGTCCACTTCCTTCGATTCAAGTATAACCCATCCAGGAATTATTGAACAAATCGTTTGCAGGACTAGGCTTAAAGCCGCTAAAATAGCGGTCACTAAAATAATCACCAATAATGTCATCGTCTTCCATCCGTAAGAAACTTAATAGCCGGCGATTTATTCCAGAATATTTACGCACGTATTGGCAAATATGGCTAGAGTAAACAAATTATTGGTTAATTTAAAATGGTTCATAACGTCACACATGTGGTCTAGTTTGGGTACGTTTTTAAGCATCCATTTGAATGTTGTCTCCAACCGCAAACCAAACTAAGACTGTCAATTGTTCCACTTTTCCCATTGATTGAGAATGTTGCACGTCATATTCCTGCGTCGCATTGCCATCCTTTTGGTAGCGAGTGTATCCAGCGACGGGACAATGCGGTTGGGCAAGTTGCTATATCAACAACAAAAAACACAAGCTGTCAACTGCATCCGTTTAGACGACAATCGATGGTAATCTACGATGCAGTCGACATCCCTCGTGCATTTGCCTTGTCCGGTACGCCTGTGCTTTGCCATACACGAGCTGTCAGCTAATCAGAATTGTATATACACGTGGGATTTTTTTCTCAGACAATGAAGCCGTTCCTCATTCTTGAAAATAAGTGCGCGTGCGCCAACTGGAAAGAGTATAAGCGATTCCGACAAAACGCGCATGCAAGGTTAATAGAAGTCATAACATGTGTGAACATTGGCACACAGCAAAGCGATATATATAATGTGTTGCACGTGAATACTTGAAAAAATAAATTATGCCTCCAGATTATTATATAATGCTTATGGTTTATGGAGAATATTTATTGCCGATAGACCATTGATTGAAACGCTTTGGGTATAAACGAAAACAGGTATTATCAGAGTACAACATGGGTAATAGCAGATTACCTTAAATTATACCACAATACATTCAGATATGATATGTTTACCCATTTATGCCTAGCGTCTAGAAAAAAGGACTTTGCAAACAGCGTAGACCTCATCTTGGTCTGCGCTGTTTGCTTAATGGAATTTTAGTAGAATCTAAGTAATATTCTAAATATAGAAATAAATATACTAGACATCCCTAATTTTGGAAATAAATTGATCCAATTTAGAAGGATGGGAGAGTCAACTAGGCATAAATGGGTTAACCAGTGATATGATGAGACATAACGTTTGTATGCTATACAGAGAGTACTACGTCAACATACACACAAAGTGCAAATGGTTGGTAATAAAGGTGTTTTTGTGCTAAGTGGGGAGAGGGATATGCAAAAGTCAACGCAGTTTTGTATGGAGCAACCTTCTATATTCGTTTATTTCTTTCTGGTATGTGATATAAACCATTATGTTTTGGTGGATAAATATTCCGATGAGGTTGTATCGTTGTACGATATCTGCACGAACATTCAAATTTGAATATAATTGTATGATCGCTCAAAGCATACGATTCTGACAAAATATTCTTCACGATTTCGGTACGAACAACCGGTCTAAGAAAACTGGTCGCCACTACAACAGAACAGAACAAAACAGAAAAGACAGTTCATTAAGACTTATACATAAGTACATCGTTTTTAATGCATATCATTATAAATGAAGTAATGTCACTTGTCAGTATACTATAGTAGTTAACTAAATCAATAATACTATATGTATATATGTTAGTATGTTAAATACAATTTCAGAACTAAATTTAATGACATTTCTAAACAAAATAATAACAGAGAACAATAACGATTTCTAACAGGAGAAACATTATCATTTTAAAGGCATTAAGAACAAACTACTACGTTTAATTTACTTTGGTATATAAAATGATAATTCAAATAATATCAGTGACTGAAAAGTGATACATACAATTCTTTCAAGGGAATTACGTCAAGCTATTATTTCAAGTAGTGGTATTTAGAAAAGTATTTCGTACAGATAATGCTTCCTTTACATATTTACACACGTTTAATATTTATGATTAACATGTTGATGTTAATAAACTTTTGAACTTAACAACAGATGGATTTTATGCAATAAAACGTTTAATATATTGTTGCCATAGAAAACGGTAACATTAACAAACACAATAAAATCTGAATTCTCAATGGAGGGGCAGAAGTCCTTAATTTCACAAAGTATAGACGTACACTCTTGGGCAATAAATCTAAGTAGTTTTCATACTCAAGAATAGTTTTAAACATTCTATACATATCTAGAATCTAAATTCTATTCATATCACCAAGCCATTCTAGCTTAAAGGTGTCAATAATTATGCATTTAAATTCACATACAAAAGCATGCCTACTAGTTATATTCGCAGTTTCAAAACCATAGAAAATCCGTAATCGTTTAACAGTAGTTTAACATTTGCTACCCAATTGTTGCATCCTTTATTACAATCATTCAAAGGTACCTTTCACAGATTTTGACATGTATTGAAGTTGATCGTTAAATGCTTTATATTGAAAAATGTAAACATAAGATCTCCAGTAAAGAAAAACAAGAAAAAAATTAAATAAAGAAAAAAAGTAAGCCTCAATTGGGCTCTAACCACTGACCCCTGGAGTGAAAGTCTAACGCATAGACAAACTCAGACGTCCGTTCTCATACAATGAGTGATGTATTCTATTCACTATATAAGCAATCCTCGTAGTATCACAAAATATAACGACAACAACAGAACTCTCAAAATTATTCAATCGTTTCAGGTTGCAATAATTTACAATTTTCAGGTTTTTAAATCGTAAAAGATGCATCTAATGAATATTTTAGAGCATGGTAAATGTTCAGTATTACTGTTTCTCCACAAATATCATAATTACAACGAAAATTTGCGAATCTGAAACAATTTGTTTAAATGTTCTAATTTACCAAAACATGAAAAGGCCCCTTTAAAGCATGTGGATAAGGATCTCAATGTACTGCTTCTGAAAACTGTTGCCATACATGCATGACTGCTGGTATTTTGCCATCGCAATGAAAAACAGGTGAATCAAGCACATGTCGTAATTATACATCATCACCAAAATTACAGCAACGGGAAGCCCAACGCAGTCAGCTGTCACATTATATATACCATATTTGCAATGAAACACCATTCATCCCAATGTTGTACATCCAATAAGATACCTCTCATCAACAAGTAATGCTTTTACGTTCTTAAGATTTCGTTGTATTTTTTCCCCAGGTGATCCATCAGGAGTTGACATATCCTTACAGGCAACTTTTCCTGTAGGTATTATTAGAAAAAAAACGTTGTATTTTTAGTCCACCAATAAGATTAGCACTGTTACCTACAGGACAAAGGACTTGAGCAGAATCATGAGAATGGAACAAGTGTCTAATGGCCTGTACAAGACATTTTATGAGGAAAGACTTGCCTAAGCCAGCAGTTCCACTGACCACTACTCGAAAGGGTGTAAAGGGTAAGTTGTTTTTACAGTTAAGCGTTGTCATAATAATACTGAATGGCAATGCACATTTCTGTTTTAAGTTCATAGAAGATAAATCAACATGTTCATATTCAATGTGGTTGTTAATCCAGTTTTCATTCTGTAAACACTCCAAAAATTGTATGCCTAAAAATGTATGCCTACTAGTATGGACTACCATCATCAACATTATACTCGTTGTCTTTTGACAGAAATTCAGTATTTGGTCTTAGTGTTTCAACCTATTAAGGATGTTCTACTATGCATTCTTCGGGCTCACATTGTTGTTCAGGAACAAACTCATCCGACTGATTTCGTTTTGCTCTTTCAATATCAGCTATGATAACGTTTGGACATGCCTCGGATTCTACAAAGTTCTTCATAACATAAGTCCAAGTAGTGTTTGTTCCTGTTATATCATCTTCTCTTCCTCCAGTCTGGCCAATGCAAAGAAGTATGATCCTTGAGTATTCTTCACTGAATGGCCATACTGCTTTTGTACTGTTACCAGCTAATATCACATATCGTTACTATAAATAGTAACAAAATGACGTCGTGAGCGGGCCGTTATTCATATCCGGTGGGCCGATATAAATCATATCAGCCCGCTTAGCCGGGCCGAATTTTCATATCAGAAAAGAATGGGATCGCGCGGCTAATACTGAACAATATGGCTTTCACATTCAGTCTTAGCCATAAAGAAGTAAAACATCATCTACTGGTTATTGTTCTACTCACCGAAGTTGTGTTAAAACCATGTTTATTTTCGTAAAATTTAATTTGCTTCCATGACGAAGTAAATTCTGGACACATTTCTTCATCGCCATCCATATTTTCCATTTAAAAGGACTGGATGTAAGCACGCAATTCTTTGACTTTTTGAGGATAGACATACTTTGATCGACTGACAAAGGAAGGACGTATTCATCAAAGAAATTACCCTTTTATTCAACATCGATTTCCTTCAGACAGTTAAAGAACCATTCACTGACGCTAATCTTAAATGTAGACATAATCAATCAATTGTTCAACAAAACATCGCGTTATTCGAGTCGACATTTTATTTTTAACGAAATCGAAAATGCAGTCTCACCAGTTTTATTCCAGTTTTATATCCTAACTCTGTTATTCACATTCATAATATTATATTAATCCATCGTAAACGCACACACTTATAGTCCGATGCTTAACAAAATATTTAACTGTTAAATAAAACACTCCAACTTCCAAGTCCGATTTGTTGTTGTCCTAAAATCCAGAGAGTCTAGGTACCGGGTAGTTTCGTCATTGAAATGACGTCACATGAGATACGTCATAAACTGCGTAATCAAATGAATGAAAATAAAAGTATGGAAAGCTGTTTCTGTATAAATTTTCGTGAAGGATCAAAATAGTATGATATGTGATATAAACTATAACACACGAAAGAGCTGGGCCGGGCGTCTACAATCGACCCTTGCCGAATAATGGCCCTCGGGCCAAAGGCCCTCGGGCCGTTATGTCGGCAGCGGGCCGATTATAGACGCCCGGCCCAGCTCTGCCGTGTGTTATTGTCTAATTACATTATCTTTGCCTTTGCTGCATATACATTCATACCATGAGCATTTTCCCTTCTCAAGCTTTCTCAAATATTTGTCAAGAAGTGTACTTCTAGTGCAAGTGTTGCTTGTTTTTTAAGTACCCTGATTCCAGACACGCTAACTAACTGAAACTTGTGACTGCTGTGAAACAAAGGTAAATCTTCAAGTTCATATTATGTTTCCATACTTGAAATTTCTCTTTGTATTGTGTTAATTAGCAACTTGGTGCAGCGTGATTTACCTTCATTGCTAGAGGTGTCATCAGTGGCATTTACTATTACATTAACAGATCTACAACTTCTCCAAATGTTTGATTTCCTTTGCATGCATAACCAAACACATACTTCTCAGTTGCAATTATATCACTTATTGACGGATTATCTGATGAACATTTTGAAAGGATTAAAGATATATCACCATTTGCCCGCCATGACTGAGTATGATACTGGGAATGCTGATCCAGAAATGGATGATCACTCTTCATTTCAAGTCTAAGAGAGCCATTTTTATCCTTAACAACTGCTGGGCTATCACAAATAGCTTTACCCGGCTTGTTTTCTGAACCAAACCCCATTCTACAGACTTTGTGTTTTATCCCCTTTTTGAAACGAGGCAGTATGAGAAAAATGGTTCAAATTAATTTTGTTGGTAAGGAGTAAATGGTCTTCTAATATAGAACATTCACTTTTAAAAATGCCATTGAATAATTTTAAAAGGGGATTTTTTACTTCATGTGTTGTTGGTGCATTTCCTTCGAGTGGAGGCAGCATACCCTTGTTTGGATGGCCAGAGGCATCAGAATCTGCAGGATGCATCGTGGTCATGGGAACATTTTGCTATTCCCACTCAGAGAGCTTACTGGCACAGATGTCCTCACCCAGACCGTTTTTCAAAGCCTCGTTAAGATGATTTTGTGGTTCTCTGTCAGATCTCTAACATAGTCCATACAAATGAATTATACCTCTGGATTTAGCACACGCATACCTGTACGAGAGAAAGCATCCACCTTAAATGCAGTTTTCATTACAGTCTCGAAGGTTATGAAATGTTATGAACGATAAACTTAAAGTGCTTATGTTGTGCAAAACGCCCATCTGTGTTCCATAATAAATGTTCTTCCCATTCACTCATTGAAAATAAGTTATTGGCCGATTTATGTGAAAGTCACCAACAAACTTTGGAAAAAAATGCAAGTGTAAAACATATTGAGTTGTAAACTCTGAAACTGGGCTATTGTATCTTGTTGGCAATGGAATAGTTACTGGGTTTTTGTCTTGAACATATTTCTTCACTATTAGAATCTGCAATTTCTTTTACAATGGATTCAATTTTATTTCTAATATATTGACTGATTCATCTGGAAGTTGAACAGCTGAAACAGTATCACCATTCATTTCATCAGATGATACTTGTTATTTTGCTGGTCCTTGGTCTTTATCAGTTTTGCTTTCAAAGTTAATTTCGATTGTTTCAACGTTTATTTCCCCATTTTCAGGAAGAAGATTTAGTCTCTCTTGACTAATAGTTATGTCTGAGTAAGCAACATTCTTAGATTTAAGCCAATGAAGTGCTGATTAAACTGCAAAATGCCTTGCTTTAAAACATTAGTTTTTTGTATTATTGTCATTTTTTTAACACAAATGATATGAATATATGACGGACGGTTTGGTAAAATTTGACATGGTTCATTTATATTTTGTGGAAACGCAACACAATGGCCATTTGCCGCAATTCCCACATGCTTGAGCATATGAATATACATCAGTGGTTATATTCGGCTAAATAGTTGCTGTTCAATAGAAATAAATGGGAAAGTTCAGTAGGGACATTTCCAGGGTCAATATTGTTTTGCTTAGAGAACATTTTGATGTCTGATTTGTCAATGTGACAACGATGACAAACTTTATTATTGTACATTTTCATTCCAATTCTTCGTTCGTTACATCTGTTACAGTACTTAAAGATGTGAGACATTTGCTTTAACTCAAATGCTCGTATGCTATCCATTGTAATGTGATTCTGGACGCAATGAGACACTGGTGGTGAAAATTCAATGCTATGTTTTAATTGCTACAGACAAGTCGTAGGCATTTTTTTAAATCCGTCTTTTTCTTTCTAGTGTATCTTCATTTTGATCGGGATGAACACATTGTATGCATAATTTTCTACATCTCTGAAATATGTCCAATTCATTAGGACTAGGGACAGATGTGCAAATGTGTTCATGTGTTTGTTTGCAAAGTTTTGTAGCTTTTGTGTTTTTCTGTAGGCTCTTTTATGTTTTGTTTAGGTTAATGATTGTTTTCTTTGTGTTTTCACCATTTGACGCTATATATAGCTCTTTTATTGGCCTTTTTGTGTTATTGCTTTATTGTGTTTTTGTGTGTGTGCGATATTGGAACTGTTGACAGAAGATTTTTTTCATTTGTAAGTTGGGGTTTTGTGAGAAATGTGTATGTTTAATCAATCCTCTGTTGTTGCCTGTGTTTGAAGTGTTTTTCTCTGAAAGTAGTGTAAAGTGACTGTTTCACAGCAGAAGAGTCGCATAAAGATCATAAGTATGTGGCGATAAGTGCGAATGTCTTGTGTATACAATGGAGGTTTGTCCTGTTTCAGACTTACATATGCTGCCTTTTAACCCAATGTGTATGTTTATGTCTGCAAATGTCTGACTGCTGCCATGAATTCCAGTTTTCAGTGACATGTGTGCAATAATGTTTTTATAATTTATGCTCATTGATAAATTACCATGTAATGATAAACTAAGACAGCTAAAGAAACAATTGTCAACACCGGGAACATTTAAGTTGTTAAAAACCTTACCTTCTATTACCACTGAATTTGAAAGCATTTTTACGGAATCTAAATTGTACAGATAAATAGGGGAATGAGTGGTATGTGTTTGTTTGCTTTAATTATTACCTGTGACACGTGTATCTGTGTTGTTAAACCTTCTTGTTTAAGGGAGGGTATTATTGGAAGATTTTTGTTTATTTTAAAATCTTGATTTATGTATTTCAATATATATGGGTGTGCATCCTTGCTTAAAATGCTTGTTTTCTCAGTGACGTGTACAACTATAGGTTGCTTACTGGTATTAGTTACACAACAGTTTTCAATCCCAGTTTGACTAGCATTGGACTGCTGAAGTGAAACACAATTTCCAATTTTGGTAGTTTTCGCTTTGGAATGACATGTTATCACATGAGTTACTTCAGCGAAAGTACGTTTTTTAAAGATATTGTTTATTCGACCAGGTTGCGTTTGAACTGTTCAGGAATTGTGACATTTACATGATCTGTTTTAACACAAATAGTGTCACAGTAAGCAGGTATTTCACCAGAGCAACGATTATAAGAATGGTCATGTGAAACACGATAATATTTTCTGCAGTTTTGACCTAAGGGTTATTGAAATTACTGTTTGATACTTCAATGTAAGTACGCTTTCTAAAATTTGCTTTTTTTGCTTTTGTTGAACTTAAGTTATTTTAAATATGTGTAATTACCCTCGGCATGTTCAATGCGACTTGTAGAAGACATGTTTATAATTGGACATGTATTACTTGAATGAGAAAAAATAATGTTGTAATAACGAAAAAACGTGAATCATCAAAGAAAATCCTATTTTTCTTATGGTATAAAAAATTGAATAAGTCTTTTATGCAAAATGTCCTAATTTCATTAGCGAAAATAAAAGCTTAATCAATAAAGTGTTGGAAATACCAAAGTCAATACTAATTTGTCAATGGTATAAGAAATTACAATAAGTCTTCAACAAAAAGTGAAAAAAATAAGTAAAACATAATAAAGAAAACTGAAAAAATGAAAATTAAATTAAATATTCTAGTTTACATACCATAAACATATTAAGTTAAGTTTTTTTTACTGCCAGTACTTTTAATAACTCAAATGAGAGTTAAAATGAAGAAGTTATGTGAAATTTTTTGATTATTTGGATAATTTAAATTTAATCTCGTTGTTGTCATTTAGTTCTGAATTAAACATTAACGGTAATAAATAAACGCTTTTTAAAAATAAATTATACCAAGACCAGGGGCTCTCAACAGTATAGCTTCTCTATCAATATATATCTGCTGCAGACGAATACTAAGAAATTAAAAATGCACCGCTAGACACCGGATTTAGTGAATACATAACGTATGCTTGATTTCATTGTGTACACACCGGTCTTTCTGACCTGTGTACTAACGCGAAAGGAATTGTGGGTAGCACTTCTTTTACGAATGAAAAGTGAACGCGAAAGAAGGTCTGGTAATCATGCTTCTGATAATCGCTATCAGGCTTAATAGAGATTCAAAATCACATTTAAACATAATTAAATAACATTTCTTTAAACAACATTCCGTTTTAAACAGACACTAAAAACGTTCGTTCAATATAAACATTTTCATGCCTACGCAGAACTACTTTGGCGAAAGCATAATTGCCAAAACCAGGGGAATGTGATGCGTCTAAGCATAGAGGTAAATCAACTATATATAAATATATATCAACTATAACATGTCGGAGTGATATATATATATAAAGGTATTAAACTCAAAATGACCCGGAAACAGGGTGCATCGCTTTGAGCAGCAATTACTTCATCAATTGTGCACTAACTTGGACTTAAACACATAAATGAATTTCCTTTCTGGAGAAAGAACAAAAAAAATATGTTATATAAACGGCAACATCCGGCTGAGCTGGGCCGGACGTCTATAATCGGCCCTAGATGCATAATGGCCCTCGGTCCGTTATGTCGGCTGCGGGCCTATTATAGACTTCCGGCCCAGCTCTGCCGTGTGCTATTGACATAATACATGACAAGATAATAAGGCGAATATATATAAAAAAAAAACACTACATGAACAACATAAAGTCAAACTCAAAACTGTTACATAGTGAATCACAATATTCGTTCGTCTTCAGAAACTGTCATAAGATAAAGTATCAACATATAAAAAACGTATTGTCTTAAAGGCAACACACAAACCAAAATCACGTGAGCTAGAATTGAGCATGGCATACACGGCAGTCGTTTCAATATTAATTACAAGATGGCCAAATGTGTTTTTGTTAATCAACAGTGTTCGTCTGCGAATGAGGGAAATCAATTCTAACAAAGTAATTGAAACCAAAACATCTCCAATAGTTATATGTCATATGGCGCCACATTCATGCTGCGGACAATAAAACTTCGTTTTGGAATTGTTTCCGATTTCGCGAGCGCGTATCAAGTGTGGAAAAAGAGATTGCGTTTCACCCATGTTTAGCGGCATTTGTCAATGCTTTCTCTCTAATGTAAAGGAAAGCATTACATTTATTAAAGGTACGTGTTTTTGTTCGTTTCTACTATTTATTTATTTAATTGAATAAATCGGGTTTGCAATTACATGATTTGAAAGTATTATTTTGAGACTACTCGATAATAAATACAACAGAATATTCCGAATTTAATGCTTCATAGAAGTAAGTGGCGTTAAACATTATTTATTGATTTTCCAAGCGTATTAGAATACACGCCATGAGTAATTTTTACAAAATCAAGAATATATATTATTTTCCATTAACAGTGAATTACGAGTACTGTTGGATGGTTTTACTATGATACAAATATGTTACCATCATAAGTTTATAAATAATCGAAAACACATTGTTTAAAACGGGTTGTAAATATGTAACAGTGGAGAATGAAAGCTAGGTTTTCATAAAAAAAAGATAATGAGTGAAACACGAGACAGTTGTTTGTGAATTGTATCTGAATGATATCGTCCAATATCCTGAAGTCTTTGACGTATATGTTCTTGTGTGAACTACGTCGACCCTTTCTTCTGATGCTATGGTCCAGCCCAAAACACTAAACTAAAGTAAAAAGCTCATATTCAAGTTTTCCTGGGCCAACTACGTTCTACTTCGCTGCAGGTGTTGTACCCCCGTTCAAAATACTGAAGTACCCAGTGAACATACTAGTTTTCTTGTGCTAACTACGGGCTTTTTGTTACAGTTGCTATGGTCCCGTCCAACAAATTGAAGTGCCTGACGGTAGGCTGCCTCTGTCTCTCAGTCATACTGCAGTGTCTGTGTACCGGGATTCAGGGATGGTTCAAGATCTACTTCCGTCATGCCCAAGGAACGAAATACGCCAATATCACGCATTAAATTATGTGCAAACTGCGAAAATCGTACCATTATGTCTAACGATTGCAGGAATACAAGTATATAATATATATAATATATACTTGTGTGCATGTTTTCAATCTTAACAATATACAGGCGTTTGTATGGGTATTGTGTATGTCCTAATGTAGAATGTATGGTAACGAGTATCCAGATAAAACGTTCAAGTAACGGATTGTAAAAGAGTATCCGAATACTTGCTTATGTTACGTGTTTACAGTTTCTTCGGGATATATACAATGGCAACAAACACCAGTGGTATTTTTCAACACACGGATTTTCCTGGGGCTTTCCTTTGCCGTTCGATTAGATACTCAACTTCCTCAATTTAAACTGGTATCAATTAATATTTACACTATTAATGATTTATAATTACTGTATCATTGGAATGATGAACGTTTAATCACTTTACAAGCCGGTTTCATATGCCACGTGTGACTTGGGTCGACTTGGGTTGACTTGGGTCGACTTGGGTTGACTTGGGTTGACTTGGGTTGACTTGGGTCGACTTGGGTTGACTTAGGTTGACTTGGGTCGACTTGGGTCGTCTTGGGTCGTCTTGGGTTGACTTGGGTCGACTTGAGTCACCTCGACCTAAATTAACTAGTCTGCAAAGTGCCCAATGTATGCGTTATGCAAGGAGGACAATTGGTCAGTGTAATACAAGCGACAATAAGTAGCTTGACAGACTCAGGCTGATCTACGAGACCTGACACGTGCACTTACTGGAATGGAAACCTGTGACCCGGACTTATATATGAGTCTCTCGGCTTTTAGGCCTTCATGGTCAGATCAACAGATACCCCACGAGTTTTAAGTTTAGTACTATATTATGTTTTTTTATTTTAATTTATTTCTTACCAAGTTCTTTCAAACTTATGCTATACCGTGATATGCATGTATGTAACTTCTTATACTTTAGCCCCCTCCTTCTCCAGAGGATGATTAAATACTATGTGTCCAAATTCTGTATATTCATATTTAAGAATACACACTGAAATTTGTGATATTAAACCTTATTGTGCTAAACCTATGTAAATATTCATGATTAATGATTCTAGTCAGATTATTTTATTATATTTTAATGCTATATAATAACTATGCTGTTCCAAAATCTGTATCTACAGACATCTACGCTCGAGTAGGTTCAATTTTAGCAGATTGCTCGGTTGATTGTTTTGTTTGTCTAATTATCTAAATAATTAATTGACTGACTGGTTTGATAACTAATCGATTTCGTTATCCAATGTTGTGTTCCCATGTATTGCTCATCTTGTTACATTGAACATTTTTAACTTTTTTAATAATGTGTCTTATGTTATGTAGTTGTATACTGTATGTGCTATTGTGTTATCATGTAAATGTTGAGTTTATAAGTCGGTTTTAAAAGCTCTTCAGAGCTTGTGTTTATATGTTTATATACCCGACTTTATAAATAAATATTACTTGACTTGACTTGACTTGCTACTTTATAAAAAATCTGAAACGGTCCACGCCAGTTAGAAGTCAATTTTGGAGACCACTCTGAACGTTTAACCGGAAAGAACACATGAACTGAATCCCCTACATTGAAATGTTCATAGGCAAGTGACCTGTCATGATACTGCTTCTGTCGTTCAATTGCCTTACCAGTATATGTACGAACAAAGGCGTGAGCGGTTTCAAGCTGTTCTTGCAACAGCCACACCCATTCGTTAGGTGGTGTAAATTTGGCATGTGTTGGTATATTGTATGCTAGGTGCAGAGGGATAGTCGTTTCACGCCCAAGCATCATAAGATTTGGGGTGACACCAGTAGTTTCGTGCTACGATGACCTATAAGCAATCATTAGTTATTACGAATGGTAACTGATCATCCCAGTCTCGATGATTTTCATTAACAAATGCGCTGAGCATTGCACACAAGGTTCGATTGAACCGCTCTGCCATCCCGTCCGATTCCGGATGGTAGGGTGTGGTTCTCGTTTTCTCTATTTGTAACAGTCTATACATTTCTGTAGAGAGTCTACTGGTGAATTGTGATCCTTGATCCGAATGCACTTTCCTTGGTACACCATATCGTGACATAAATTGTTCAACAATAACACGAGCGACAGTTGCTGCCTCCATATTTGGCATTGCATACGCTTCTGTCCATTTGGTGAAGTAGTCAGATACCACCAAAATGTATTTATTTCCATTCTCGGTCATCGGCAATTCTCCCAAAATGTCGACTGCTATACGCTCTAGAGTATAACCACTTTTTGTAACTTGCATTGATGCTCGATTAGTTTTGTTGGGTCCTTTTCGCTTAGCACAAGTTTCACAGCCATCGACGTAAATCTGAACATCATGTTGTAGACCCGGCCAATAGAAGCGTTGCCTTATCCTCGTTAATGTCTTCTTTATTCCTAGATGCCCTAAGGCCTTGATGTCATGTGCATATCTAAATACCTCTCTTCTCTTACCCAGAGGCAAAACTGCCTGCCATTGTATAGTCTATCAAAATCATCCCATATTTTGACCACAATATCATCCTTTACATGATAGCATTCCCATTGGTTCCACGGAGATTTAAGGTATTTACTTTGTGGCTCAATTTCAGTACGGCTAGGGTGGTAATTTTGTATAAGCCATTCCCTCATGGTGGTTATATCGGCGTCATTGTTTTTGGAACGATTTAATATCAATGAGTTAGTCATTTGGGTTCTCAGACTCACACACTTCTCCAAGCGTGTACGCTCCCAGTATTTGAACCTTGTCATTGCCCATCACCGGACAGTCACGACCGCATTGCTTACATACCCTTCTGCTCAAGGCATCAGCATTGCCATGCAACCTACATGGTCTGTGCTCGATTGTAATGTCATAAACAGATAATATCTCAAGCCACCGAGCTAACTGACCATCTCGATCTTTGAAGTTCATAATCCAACGGAGTGAGCCATGGTCTGTTCGCAACAGGAACTGTCTCCCATATAAATAATGCCGGTAATACTTCACGAAGTGTACCACTGCTAACAGTTCTTTGCGTGTCACACAGTACTTGCGTTCTGATTTGCTCAGAGTTCGACTAGCAAAAGCAACTACCATCTCCTCTCCATTCTGCTTTTGTGACCATACGGCTGATATGGCCATGTCATTCGCGTCAGTATCTAGGATGAACGGTTCGTTAAAATCCGGGTGACTCAGAATTGGGGCTCCCGTTAGTTTCTGCTTCAAGAACTCAAATGCAAGCATGCAGTCAGGTGTCCAGTCAAACTTCACACCTTTCTCGGTAAGTTGGTGTAGAGGTTTTGCTTGCTCTGCAAACTGGTAAATGAAACGCCTGTAGTAACTACAGAGTCCCAAGAACGAGCGTACATCCCGAACACATCCGGGAATCGGCCAGGTACGTACGGCTTCTGTTTTCTTTGAGAATGTACGTTTCCCTTCTGCGGATATTATGTGCCCTAAGAATTCTACTTCTTCCGCAAACAGATGGCACTTGTTGGGTTTCAGTTTAAGTCCAGCCTCTCTAAACCTTTCTAGCACAGTACTCAGATTGATCAACATTTCGTCAAATGTTTTCCCCTTGACAATCACGTCGTCTAAATAAATTAAACATATTTCCCAGTGTAAACCTGCTAACCCTATCTCCATCAGACGTTCAAAGGTTGCGAGAGCGTAGCATAACCCAAACGACATGACCTGGAATTCAAACAGACCTCTTCGGCTGGCGAAAGCCGTCGTAGGTTTGTCAGCTTCTTAAACCTCCACTTGCCAGTAACATGCATTCATTTCCAATATAAAGAAGTGAAACTCCATCTGCTGGAGCAGTATTGAATTCTCATTATAAACAATTGGCGAAGGACGAAAACCATCTACTACCGGACAAGTGGTCTAGAGATTCATCAATCCTAGGAAGAGGGTAGGCATCCTTAATTGTAACATTGTTCAATCGCCGATAGTCAATGCAGAAGCGTTGCTTTTCATCCTTTTTTTTAGAAGAACGATACTGCTTGACCACGGAATTTTGGACGGTCGAATAACGTCTTTTCCCAGCATGTCATTGATTTGTATGTCCACCTCATCCGTCATGTTCACAGGGACACGACGCGGGAGTTATTTGATTGGTTTTGTGCCGCCTGCGGGTATCTTATGCTTGATAATACCTTTCCTACCAATATCATCATCGCCTGTGGAAAACACATCCTCGAACTTCATGAGAAGTTTACGAACCTGCTTAGTCTGTTCCTTATTTAATCCACTCACAGCACGACTATATAAGTCGCGTAAATGGTCTGGCACGGGTGACTCGTTAGGCTTCGTGAAATCATCTACTTTAACTTTGTGTATAGATAGAACGGGACTGGCTGTAGCAATCACAGTCCGCGGGAATAGTATCTGCTCGTCCTGGGTAGGATTAAGTATGCGTATAGGGAATCTTTGTTGTCCACGTACTTAGCACTTGGCAACAATACCTTGGCCTATGTCATACGATCTTTGAGCTTGCTCTATCAAACACATATCTTCCTTGAGAATATCCTCAGACGTAACCTCTGCGGGTATCATCATCGCTGACATAGCTGGTATTTTAACAACTTCACTGACAGCCACCCTGTAGCAACCTAAAGTGCCACTTGGAACTAATGGGCATCGTTGACCCAGAAATTCAAAAGACTCAGTGTCAATGTCAATTTTACATTTGTGAATATTGAAAAAATCTAGCTCAAGGATAACAACTTTATCAATGTTGGCGACAACAACATCCATGGTGTAGGTCGACCCATTGACTTGAATACTTATACGGCCTTGTCCCTTGATAGACAAAGGGGTACCAGCTGCGGACACTATTTCTCTTTTGAATAATTTTAGGTCTTTTGTATGACCATTTATCAGTATCCAACGTCTGTCTGAAACTAGTGAGAGTGTTGCGCATGTATCTACCAGACAATCTATGTCGCGTCCATTTATGCTCGCTGGGAGATACAACCCTGACGAAGTTTTCACAGACGAGTCGTTTGGTTTAGTTGCGCTGTCCTGGCGAGGTACACGTTGGTTTTTGTATGACGTGGAGTGAGGCTTTTCACCCTGTTTCGAATATTGGTTGTTCCAATGTTTTCGTTAACCACCAAACGTGGGTGGTTTGTGATTTCTCTGCTCGTCTTACCATTTCCGGAATTCTGTTAGCAAATCACTTAAGGTTTTTGAGAGTGTTTTGATTTCATCACCCACGACTGGATTCCATGAAGTATCCTCCGAAGTAGGTTTTCGCACCGAACTACTACTAACTGTTTTCTTCTCAGCCTTGTAGAATGCGTCCAATTCTACGGCATGCCTAACAGCATCATTGAGACTAATCGGGCGTGCTTGCTTGGTGCGAATACGTAACTCAGTGCTATGTAAGGAGTCGATGAACTGTTCCTTTGCTAGGGTCTCGCGTACATCAGCAGGGGCAGTGGGGTATGCCAGGTTAGTTAGCCTGCGTATATCCTGAGCTAACTCAGATAGCTGTTCAGAGGCCCGCTGTCGGCGCTCTCTTAATTGCACCCTGTACAATTCCGTTTGTTTTGGCGGAAGAAATCTTTCATGGAGGGCTTGAACAAACGAAAAATAGTCGTGTGACTTTTCATGAAGATTACCGAACAAACCCTTGGTTTGTCCCCTCAAAGATACTGCCAGATACAACTTCATTTCTGACTCAGTCCATTTGTTTATCTTAGCACACGCATCAAAATGGGCTTTATAATCTTGCCAAGACTCCGTACCATCGTATCTGGCAGGCTTCATCATGACTGAGGGCTTAGACTTTCCCCGAGTCTCATCAAGAGCCCTTGGTATACCCTGTCTTCTCGTGGTTATAAACCTTTTCTGGCGCTATCGATTCGTCAGCCTGGAAATTGCCATCATGAATTGGGGTTTAGGTGAGCTTAAAATTAACTGACCTATGATCTTTGGGAAACAAAGTTTTGGGTGTTGACGTCGAGGTCGATCTATTTGCAGCCAAGTGCAATTCCCTTTCAACACCAGTGATCTCCTCCTCAAGCCTTAATCTTGCATTTTCAAGATTGACATGCTCAAGTTCGGCTCTAATCCTATCCAAGTCGCTTTGTTCCTGATGTGAAGCCATCGTGACGCTGAGTCGGGATGATTTAAGGTCGTCCCTATATATCCCGCCGCTGCCACCAATTTTTGTAACGTGTTTACCGTTTCTTCGGGATATATACAATGGCAACAAACACGGGTGGTATTTTTCAACACACAGATTTTCCTTGGGCTTTCCTTAGCTGTTCGATTAGATACTCAACTTCCTCAATTTAAACTTGAATCAATGAATATTTACACTATTAATGATTTATAATTATTGTATCATTGGAATGATGAACGTTTAATCACTCTACAAGCCGGTTTCATATGCCATGTGTGACTTAGGTCGACTTGGGTTGACTTGGGTCGACTTGGGTTGACTTGAGTGGACATGGGTCGTCTTGGGTTGACTTTGGTCGACTTGGGATGACTTGGGTTGACTTGGGTCGACTTGGGATGACTTGGGAAGACTTGGGTTGACTTGGTGTGTCTTGGGTTGACTTGGGTCGACTTAGGGTCGACTTGGGTTGGCTTGGGTCGACTTGGGCCGAATTGGGTTATCTTGGGTTGACTTAGGTTGACTTGGGTCGGCTTGGGTCGTCTTGGGTTTTCTTGGGTTGACTTGGGTCGAATTTGGTCGACTTGAGTCACCTGAACCTATATTAACGTGTCAGCAGAGTGTCCAATGTATGCGTTATGCAAGGAGGACAATTGGTCAGTGTAGTACAAGCGACAATAAGTAGCTTGACAGACTCAGGCTGACCTACGAGACCTGACACGTGCACTTACTGGAATGGAAAACTGTAACCCTGACTTATATATGAGTTTCTAGGCTACCCAGCAAGCTATGGTATATTGTGCGCAAAGTTGCCTGGGTTACGTCCACTCGAAAGTATCCAAAGTCACAGAGTTGTCCCTAGCTCAGGCTGACCTTAGAAACCAGAAACGTGAACTGACTTATATTACCATAGGAGACCTGTGACCCGAACTAATATATGAATCTCCAGCTTACCCAGCAAGCAATGGAATGTTATGCGCAAAGTTGCCTGGGTCACCCCCACTCAAAAGGCATCCAAAGTCACAGATACTTCCAATGATACATGGTCTCTAATTACTGTACCGTATTAAACGCTGTGATCTGTTCGGCAATCGAACGCAGACTGCCTGCTCCCATAAGAGCAGCGCTTTAAATACTGATAGTTCACGTGACCCGCTTGCTAAAGACATCACCCTACTATTTCATTTCATGAAAACACAACCCACCCGTTTCAAACAGTAATTGTATAATACTATGACTATATTATGTAATACATATTGTGAATCTTTATAACCGACTTGTATTATTAAAACATCAAATTATGTACATGAAAATACAATGATCAATCAAAAATGCAAACGCTATTTGCGTGGAACTTACCGAAAAGTCAAATGCTTGCACACGGGAAACGTACTTTCTTGTTAATGTAAATACTAGGAATGATCTCAAAGAATAATGCACCTAAAGGACAAGTACCGGCGAAAATCGTCACACTTACACAAAATAACACACCATTTTCTTTATCCGATATGTCGACGTTTAACTCTATACATACAAGTCTAAAAAATTACACGCAATCGGTAGACGGTTAACGTCGTTTTCCTAATAACAAATAGAATTTGACTAATACTTTAGTTTTTCTTGTCAAATCTTTGCTCATGCATAAAATTATCATTAATGAGACCTAAATGTGAGCGATTACCTCTAAATGTGTGAACATTGTGCAATAATACCACTTTTGTAGATTTTAAAAATAAACATAAAACAACACACGAAGTGTATTTGTCGGTTATAAAATTACCGTAAGAAATAAATTGTTCATAGGTTAACATAACCAATTGTTGTTGTATAAACCACATCATATTTTTGCTGTCTGTTCTCTTTAAATAAATGAAACCTATATGTGTGTGTTAAAACCAGCAGTTGTATACATCATTAATTATTTGCACAACGCTATGAAAGGTGTCGTTTAATAAAATATGTGTTTGTTAGCAAGCAAGGAATAATACTAAATATCTCTTGTTTTCAAAGAATATATGGTAGGTGTTTATTTCGAATCAATACGACACATGAGGCCCATGAGGACAACATACTTTCACAAGAAATAAACAAAAATAAAAGAAAAATGCATAAATACGCACCCACGCCCGCACGCGCACGCACACACGCTCCTATATCCACACGCACACACTCACAATAAAACAAAACATACATACACGTACATGAACAAAACTTAAATCATGAATAAAGGCGGAGAAGCTCATTTTGACTGTGAAATAATAATAATCAAAACATTCCTGACATAATACTGATAATCGAATAGTTCGTTGAAAGTGACAAAAATCTCTGACACTGTATCAATTGACCCATTCTATACATAAATGGTGACGTCAATACGTTATTGTCACCTCTATACTTAGACGCATCACGCACCTCCATTTGGAGGCATTTATGACTACGACACAAAGAAGTCCGCGGATGAATGAAGAATTTGCTTTATAAGTAAACTTTCATGTTATGATTTAAAAGTCAAGTATAATTTTGTTCAGTCTTACGGTCTTATGTTAGTATCATTTCAAATTTTCGTAAGTTTTCAACAATTTCGCTCTTTATTCATTTTTTTTAAACTGTACTTTCACTTTCGGTTGTACAACAACATGTATCCTTTATTGACGAAAGTTTGCAATGAAATAGCGTTTTCAAAACCGCTTAAAAAGTTTCAGAAGGTGTATCTGATGCATGTTATGAATAGACACAATGTCATAGCTATATTGCCGACTAGTATAAGAACAACTTGGTATTTCAAGTGGCTCCATTTGCATTGCAAGAAAAGTTCAAATTGACTTGTTCAGTTTGTTAAATTTTGACACCCTAATTATATATTTTTTTATAAATGCCTGATAGTTTTTTTTCTTTAAATAATTGAGATCAATGAAAATTTTAGTAAAAGCACAGCATTGCTGTTCTATGATGGTCATTTTTTAGTGGAATAGTATGTTACAATAAAACAATTATAACTATTGTATTAATGAATTTAGATTAGGTGTCATCTTTAAATGGGGTAGTAATTCATTATATGAGATTAGCACATTATATAGTTGAAAAATAAATAACACTTTAATGACTTACCATAGTAAAATAAAGTAGCATAGAATATGTTGCAGGTCATAAAATGTAAAACTGAAATTGAAGAAGCTTTACAAATATTTTACACTGACAACACTGTTGGTTTTCAAAAAAAAAAATCTTCCTATCTACCTGCCCTAGTTTTTTTGGGGCAAATTTAAATATTATTAATATCATTGAGTTAATTTTTTAAAATATCAATATGTTTTGATTACATTAGCTTATTTTATTATTAATAATAAATACTTTGCAAGGAAAGTCCAATTCTGTTTTAATTAGTCTTAATTAGGTACTAGTAAAATTGAAAATATCAGTGACATCAAAAACTTGGCTTATATGCGAATGAATGCATATTTTCTTTGACAGTTACATAGTACCCTATTTAATTGGATTAAAAACAACAAATAACTATAGTTCCACAACCCAGCCTAAGTTGACTCAAACTGAATTAATTGATCCTATTTAATTATATTAAAAATAACATGTGTAAGATTTTGAGAATATCCCATGTATTCCTCTAGTATTCCTCTAGTACACCAACATGCACGTCTTACTAATGATTTACATGCACTCCTTAAACAGTTTAACAAAAATAATGAATGATTAATCCAAAGAAAACAACAAACAAGCTGCTTCATATTAAAAGTTAATTACATAAGATTACATAAGCAAAAAAAAATCATTTTGATAATAAATCAAGATTATACTTCAACCAAACCATTATAAATTTATTGTGGGGTGGGGGGGGGGGGTAATGTAAGCACTAAAACTAAAATGGGGGAAATGTCTGGGGAGGGAACATCTTAGGGCGAGCGTCCGGAATTCCTGCTAAGGGCGACAGTGTTGTTAATGTGTCTTTAGAAGAAATAACTGAAGGAAAGTACTCATTGGTGTGTGCCCATCCAGAAGCATTTCTGAGCATATCAATTGGAACAGCAATATTGAGTGCATTTGAAAGAGATATAACTGTTTCATGCATTGCTTTTGATGAAGCCCACAAGTCATGGTCCTTTAATGGTAGCTTTCCTATTAGGGAATTTTATACTTATTTTTTACTCTACAATCTAGCTCTTTTGTCATAAAATGAGAAGTTTTATTATCCAACAGGTTTTGTGTTTGAACCTCACAAATTTTATAATACCAAACTCCCATCATATAATCATCATCACAATCAGCAGCAGCATTATCATATTCATCATCATCATCTTTAGCAGCAGCATCATTGTGTTCTATTATCAGAATTCAATACAAATACAAACACAACCATTACAACTCTTACTACTACTACTACTAATTAATTAATTATCTACTACTACAACAAGAACAACAACTACGACTGCTACTACTGATCTTACTTCTACTACTACTAGTCTACTAGTCAACTACTACTACTACTACTACTACTACTACTTCTACTACTACTACTACTACTACTACTACCACCACCACCACCACAACCACCACCACTACTACTACTACTACTACTACTTGGTACACCAGAACTTGTTGTCCATGGAGACGATAATGAGAACTCCCAGAGTATTGATCGAACCCACGCCCAGCGGACATCATTCTCTACACCATAGCGACCATGAATTAATATTTGGCGCCATGTAAAACATATTTTACCTTATTACAAAAAACATGGAATTCACAAAATGACTGAAAATTCTTTAAAATAAATGCAAATTTGAAACAAAACAACCTAAGCAATACATAATAAGAAACACTACATTATTGAAACACTGATACCATGAACATTTTAGGGTGTAACACCTTATGTACATGGACCAGACCTTTTGTGTACTTTGAAACTTTATGTACCACCTACATAAAATATAGGTGTTATTGTCCATTCATTCATAGCAGTCCTAATGAATTAAGGTCATTCTCTAAACATGATTAAAGTCTAAAGAAGGAAATAATTTGATTTTTTTACAGTTTGAACATTAAGGTCATTCTCTCTTCTCTTCAAAGTATCACATTTCAATTATACAATATAATACAAACATTTTAGACTTTATAATCCTTAGTCAGGATAAGATAAGAGACAAATGAATTTTTATAATTTACTTCAATTTCAGGTAAGACTAATAAGTCATTTATTAAGTACTACATGTACTTGGGCTAATAAATTAAACTAAGACACTCAGTGACACTTAGACAATCTGACAAAATATAAAATCTATAGCCAATATATAAGTCTAAATTCATAAATACTATCACACAAAATACATTTCATCAATAACACACATTCATATTAAATTAGTTATCTCTTTATATTATAAATATGGTACATAAAGTGTCAGATAGTGGTACATAAAGTGTTGGTACATAAACGGACTGGTACGTAATGTGTGACATTCAACATTTTAAAAATCAGTTAACAATATATGGACTTCATTGTTTTGCATATACGCAATCAAAGCATATTTATTAAAAATTAAAACGCGCTGTTCATGGCTGTATCTTTTTATTTATACATGCATAAACTATTCTGGTTATTAATACATTTTTAAAATTATATATAAACAAGAGCACCAAATTATGGGTGCCAAGTTAGGCTGCGGTGCAGTTTTGAATAAATGAAATTTATTAAAAGAATTTTTTAGAGGTTAGTGACCTTGACCTTTGACCGAGTGACCCCAAAATGGGTGTGGCGTGTAAAAATCATCACGGTGCATATACATGTGAGGTTTCAATGTTATAGGTGGAAGCACTTTGATATTAGAGCCGATGTAAAGATTTTAGCACGACACGGACATCTGACGACAAGCTATGACAATACCTAGGGTTTTCCCCGAAAACAGCCGAGCTAAAATTGAGCGCCATTAGTCCAAATTTTTGACGCTCTTAAATATTAAGCTACTTATTATATGGGTAATATTTGGAGCAAAGAATTAAGCCCATATAAAAAGTATCTCTAAATTCTTTGCGCGTCTTATAAATAAGACTAGAGCGCCATATAAATTAAATGGAAAACATACAACATTATGTCAAGAAAAATAAAGCTGTAAAAATCTCACCTGCTTGTCTTTGATGTTGCAATTAGCACATTCAGCATTTTCAGTATCTACTAAATAAATATATGAAAGTGCCAAATGTCCAAGATACCATGACGTCCTCCTCAAAATGTTGGATCCTTTGAGTTTGAACTCCATTTATTTTATCCCTGATTAATCCTCTCACACATGAGGCCTACATGTAAGATTCCTTGTAATGTTCACAGCGTTTATTTTAAATCGTTTACTTTCTCAAATTTCAGCAGGTATTTAATTATAAATATTTATTTATTATTTTGATTTATTTACTATTTCGAAGATGGGTGCTGGATGTTTCGGTAAATGACCAGTTCGGTAAATTGATTTATAGAGTAAAAGTCGTGGATGTTTCGGTAAATTGATTTTATATAGGAGGTATACCTACAACGAGGTGTTAATGACACCTATTATCGGCTTACAATAACATTGGGGGCATTTATTTGCAAACTGTGGATTACTTTTGAGTTGAGTAATTAATGCCATGCCTAAGGTAAAGAATTTAGTTAATTTTACGATTTAAATAACGCAATACTGTTGTTTGGTTTTTAAATTGGTGCTTTTATTTAATTAACAAAATTATAACATAATAGTAAAAATAAGAAATAATGATTTATGGCGGAATAAATGTAAGCTCTGCAATTACGTTTAATGCTATTTTAAAAAGTTTTTTATGATTAAAGAATAAAGGTTTCATGTTGAATTTTATATTTATTTATATGTTTTATTATTTCTTTCTGGTTGCGAAAAACACACAAAAAAAACAATATATAAAATTTAAAACGTGTACGTAATTAATAAAAAGTAATATAATGATACGCGTTATGTTTTATAATTATGTTAAGTGCGCGTGTCATTGAACGTTGAGTTAAGCGAAGAGATACACATACTTGAAAACTGATAAAATTGACATATAACACAACGCCAGCCGAATGAATACACTGTGTAATAGCAAGCTGCCGTGATGATCATTATCTTATCAAATTAATACACTGGCACCTGACTACTGTACTGGAACAATGGGTTTTACGGCCAAAATAACTGATATCATTTTTTGCCCTAACAAATCGGTTCAATAAATAAATAATAACTGATCTACTTTGTAATCCGTTTTATTTACCATATAATATAAATAAGCAACAACTAAACCTTGGATACTATATATATATATTTGAATATTTCATGTCATTTAAAAAAAATGAGGGAGTAAGCACATATTAATTAGATACATTTTTGACGCACTACAATATTTTTACATTTTTATCACACATTTTTATCATTCAGATGTTCTAATACAAATTAGATACATGTACGACACTGTTCAATTTAATGTTACATTTCAACCATATCAGTCGTTCATCTTTCAAGCCTCGTCGTCGTCGAGCATGTGGTGGACCGCTGTGGATGGTCCGAGGGCATTGATGTGGCTGATGATCCTCAGAAGTTCAGTTGTTATCAGCTTCTCTTCTTCGTAGTCATCCCATGCTTGATGCAGTCTGCCGTGTATCGTAACATACTTCTTCCGCCTGATCTTCGTGAGAAGGTGCTGGCTCACCAGCCGTATATGAAGATCAACAGTCTCAGATTCCTCTCTGAGAAGGTTGGCCAACTTGTAATTTTATAATTACCCAATTACATAATAATGTTATTTTTACCACAAATAAACATCCTTTGATGTCACCACCAGTATTTTTTGGTAAACATGATTAAAGAAGGAAAACGTTTGTTTATTTCACAGTTTGAAAGTTACTGGTCGTGTATGTAAAAACTCGGCCACCAGTGTTAAAGCATGTTCACGATCTAAACATAAATATCTAGATTATTTTAAGAATAATACCTTATGTGCAGAACTGTTTGTAGGAAAAAAAAGCGAGAAATTTATTTACATACGAAACAAACATATTTGATCTTATTATTTTAAACCACCGAAAATTAACCATTACATAAACATGAGGTAGTTTGCCAACATAATGAATATGTTGCCCAGCTCTTGCCACGTGGAGGCCACCTCTTGTAAGAGCCACATTATTATATTTTTTTAACTGCTTTAATTAAGGTATTTATCAACTAAATGTTTAAAAACATATATAAAATACAAAACGATCATGACCTTAATATATAATTTACCTCCATCGATTAGAAATTTAATAGGTTGCAAGCCTGGATAATTAATAATAACACTTTGCAAACATCGTACATTTAAACAGATAATTTAATTAGTACCAAACAACTCAATTAATGTACATCAAAATTAATCCACAGTTTGCAAATAAATGCCCCTAATGTTATTGTAAGCCGATAATAGGTGTCATTAACACCTCGTTGTAGGTATACCTCCTATATAAAATCAATTTACCGAAACATCCACGACTTTTACTCTATAAATCAATTTACCGAAACATCCATAACCCTCGAAGATACAGTCTTGCAACGTGTTTAGTTAGTCTAAGTTACGTGTTTAGTGATTCTTACAAACAATAGACTGACATGAAAAGTGGCTCCTTTTGAAGCACAAACTGCATCCATGTATATATTACAGCTGGCCCGGTTTGAATGGGCCTGTTTTTGATAATAATTAATTACCATTTTTCACTTCCGTGTTTATTATGTTTACCAACGCCATGATGGAAAAAAGTCCGTTTCCCACAATGCTTAGCGCGCATTCACACAGGTCAGTAAGACCGGTGTGACACATTGCAATTGACCTGCAATATTCTAAAATCCATAAGATAATGTGCCCTTTTGGTTTAGATGTTCTATCTACCATTTCAACTCTTGTCCATACTTCCTGCTTTCCCTTTTCCTACACTAAATGCAAATATAATCTTAGTTTGGGGATTTCATTATTGTGTCTGTTACTAAGAGTCTAATTGCAATACTTCAAAAATAGTTTTTTTTTCACCTCCAGTATGCTTGTGGCTATTAAAGCCAAAACGGGGCTACCCAGCTGGCACTTTTGCTGATATTCGGATCTGAATTCTTCACCTTATTCAGAAATACAATGTGCCCCGTCAACAACTATGAGTGATATGCGAGTCTGACGCTTTTCTGACGAGAACATATCCCTAAATTTTTGGTTCAAATTCGACTCTGGCAAGGCGAACACGAACGTGTAACGACAAACCTTGAAGAAACGTTATATCCACTTATTATTCTTATTTCTCTTTTTTCATCAATATATACAGTTACAGTTTCTTTTAAGCAAAAACAAATCGTGCTAACGTGTTTACATTTTCTTGATGTAGCCATATAAGCGCATACATACACAAAGATTACCTTGTGCTAATAACAACGCATGCCGGTATATCTTAAAGTACTAGTATTGTCCCATTTAAATAGTAGTTATTCGGAGTTCAACCAGAGCGCCGGTGGCGTTGAAATTCTACTTGCAAGATACAGGTAAGTTTCTGCTGAAGTAAATGTTAAAGGATTAGTTGTCTGAATGAAAATGTAAAAGTCTATCAAAAAGATTTTTTATGAAGAAAAAGACTTTTGCCAAGCAATAAAAGTCCCTACCTCGCATGAAGTAGTAATATAATTGTCTCCCTTTGTTTTCAAGGGACGTAATTCTTTTAACTTTGCCTTGTAGATGGTAATTTTCTAAAAATAACTCGCTTTTGCCAATAAAAGAATATAAAAAATAAAAGAAAACGGTTGTCCTTTTCCAAGCCTTCCCTGATTTTGGGCAGATGAAATAGTTATTATATACTATTTCGTAATTCTTACAATTTTTCATTTAGAAACTTTTTTTCTAACATTTTCTTCGAAGAACATTCTTAGAAACTAAAACAAATTTCGTTTGTAAAACAATTCTTTTATTTGCAAAAGCGAGTTATTTTTAGAAAATTACCATCTACAAGGCAAACTTAAAAGAATTAGAACATTTACTTCAGCAGAAACTCCTCTGTATCTTGCAAATAGACGTTCAACGCCATCGGCGCTCTCGTTCTTTTAGTAGTAATAGCAGTACAAGTAGCATTATCCACTATTTGAAGGCATCGACGTCCTCCAAGACTACGGTTTGTGGATGATACGTCAGTGTGTTGCCGTTTATAACTTAAGCGCTGTGGATATCAACACGACGATCACGTTGTACAACACCACGTGCAATACCTCTTCGTACAGAGAGATATACATAGCCAACAAGGAGGGCGCTTCAACAGATTTCCTGTATTCGGGCATCGAACTGGGTATGTTGCTGTAATGTTGGCAAGGTTTGAATTCGCCAACGTTTATACTTATGAAATTACACAACCAAACCCAAAGCCCAAATTTACAATGTCAGAGAATTTTTGAGTAAGAAAATATCAAGTTGAAACCAAACTGGTCGCTGATGAAAATTTTACGAAAAAAAAGTTCCGCGAAAACGAAATTTGTGAGTACATCTGGACCCTTCATGTTATAACATGTACATGCGATTTCTTACTATAACATAATGTTATGCATTCTGTTTTCTTGTTTTATTATAGATTTGAAACGTCGCTGAACAGGTTAACGAAAACCAAAATTTGCCCCCACCCCCACCCCCACCTGACTGCTGTCATCGCTTAAGGCATTATCTATAAACCGAAAGATTGAATGTTATCCGCTGAACTGACATACGTGATTTTTTTTCAGTTTTACCGTACAGCAATTTACAGACATATCAAGTCGAGGCTGTGATGTCATTGGCGTGCAGCGTCCTTGCTTCCTGCCTCGTGGTCTTCTTCATTATCGACAAGGACCACAAAAGGAACCAAACCAAGACAAAGGCCATGGTTATTCCTTTGACGTCACAAGTACTATCAGTTCTCTCAGGTAGACACTTTGCAAAGCAAAACATAATTATTGTAGTCTTGTAGTACATTTCATTTACTGTCAAATTAAAGACAGTAATGCTGTCAAACTAACTGTTTTGAAGGAAAAACTACGCTCACATTAATAAATCAGGTGGTCATATTGCACTGACAATGGCCTTTGTAAAGAAATAATACTATGTTTGGTCTGTTTGTGTACTAAAGGTTGTCTTCGTTGCCGTAGCAGAAATCTTGTTGATTTTGGTAAATGTGTTATAGCATTAATGTTTGCACCATGTAACATAAACATTGTACACATTGTGTGTGTAAGCCTACAATTAACGTCTTCCGATATTTTATCCCAGGTGCCTTATTACTGATACCAGCTTTGAGTTTCTGCCATCTGTATATGGTCTCCAGAAGAACTTCAGCAAACAACATTTCAATTCTACGTATGGACACACCGTTCGCTGTGTATATTTCATTCTTCAGTGCGGGGCTGATGTTTCTGGTCGCAATCTTGCTTTTCTGCATCATGTGTACTATGTACACGTGTTTGTACGACAGACGAACGCTAAGACAAGTCGAGTGGGAAGAGTTGTCTACCACATCAAGCGCGACTCCCATGTCGGACATACCGTTTGAAGCCAAAATGTAAAATCCATCATGAAGAAGAGACACATCAACAATGGGTGATATTACGGATCAATTTTTGTATGCACCAATTAGAATTTAAAGGGCCTACTTTTAGGAAAACGTGGCTTAGTGTAGGAGCGTTAAGTGCCGTCCAAAGTAAGCCTGTGCAGTCCAAACAGGCAAATCAGGGACGACGCTTTTCACTTAGAAGAGACTTCATTGGAAAGTAAATCACCATTTATGCAAAAAAGTGGGACGATACTTAACGTTACGCACATGCATTAAAGTCTCTATATCGCTGAAAATCAACGAAAGTTTTTCGTAAAGTATTTCGTAAAATAAAGTTTACACCTAAGCAATCAGTGTTCCTTATAGCAATAGCCACAATTTCAACGCTAGATGTGGTATGATTACATAGATTTTTGTAGGTACAAAATGCTCGTTTTTATTTATGTGTGACTACAATAAATTCCATGCTAATTTCCTGCGATAATATATATTCATACGACACACGAACACTAAAATGGTACCATGTTAAAACCATAATAAAAACGAGCATTTTGTATCCACAAATATCTATTTTACTAGACCACATCTGGTGTTGAAATTTCGGCAATTACCATAAGGAACAATGAATTTTATTTGTTTAGCTTTATTTTACGAAATATTGTACGAAATTTTCGTTGATTTTGAGAAGTAATGTTACTTTAAGCACTGTTTTACGAGGCTAATATCTTGCAACCCGAGTAGCCCGTGGTACTCTTATCTCTCTTTACATACGTCGTAGCACACACTCCTGGTAGGAATCATACGTGTCGACCCTCTTTCTTTGCACACTACGCACATCGCCTCATACGTGTCGACCCTCTTTCTTTGCACACTACGCACATCGCCTCATACGTGTCGACCCTCTTTCTTTGTACACTACGCACATCGCCTCATACGTGTCGACCCTCTTTCTTTGTACACTACGCACATCGCCTCATACGTGTCGACCCTCTTTCTTTGCACACTACGCACATGGCCTCATACGTGTCGACCCTCTTTCTTTGCACACTACGCGCATGGCCTCGCAGTAGTTTAAATCAAATTAAATGTGTCCACATATTGGCCGTGATGGTCTCGTTCTAAGTTCCATGCAAAGTCCCGTATTCGAATTTCCGTAATCCAAGCTCGGATCCTCGATCATGAACTGCAAGTTGGCGCCGCTGTCATGTTGGTGATTGTAGGTCGCTCTCGATGCAAAACTCTTATACAATATTTAAAAGTCGCCGTGGTGTAATGGATATGGTGTCCGCCTTGCGACCGGGAGGTCACGGGTTCGATCCCCACCGTGGGAGCGTTCTTTAGATCTCCCCCAAAGACACCAAGTACTGGTTCTAGGCCCAGGAAACGGACTCTAGAGCGTTTATATAAGCCTAAGGCTTTCGACGCAATCGAGCTAAAATAAATAGGTTTAAACTAAACTCTTATACACTGCGATGGACCCTATTAAACACTTATGGGATGTCAAGATTGATGCGAATACTAAATTGTTTTTATAAAACAAATTAACAATAGTACATGTAATGGGATTGTATGCTATGGCCCGTATGGGTGTATTATAACACATCTACAGTAATCATTGTTGTGCACGGATTCTGGTGTATGTTTATGTTTGTTTTTTTTAGCTTGATGTCAATTAAGGTTATGAAATATCACAGCCTTGATCGTTAAATGATAAAACGTGTATAATGTGGCGGTGTTAGTATGTAACAAATGCGGGAGGTTAAACATCATTTAAATATATCTAACCTGTACGACGATACACAATAAGCTAACGAATTCAATGTCAATTATTACTAACATATACTGACCACTAGTGGATTATTTTAGGGCTAATTTATACAAGAGGGCTTGAAAATTACACAGTCGCTAACCTGAGATACACAGGAGCTGACCTGTTCTGGGCAGCCCAAGATATTATTAGAACAAATGTTCTGACCAAGTGCTAACAAGGTTTTACTACAGCCATATAAGGATAAATTACCCGCCACGGGGCAGCAATGATGTTCAACTGACCAGAACTATTTTTGAACTCATCCAAGATATCATTAAAACAAATTTTCTGACCGAGTTTCATGAAGATTTAACTATAATTTTGACTTTTAGTGTGTTCACACGTTTTACTATAGCCATATTATGAAATTCCCGCCCCCTGTTGGCCATGTTTTTCAACCAACCGGTTAAAACCTTAATCATTTTCGAACTCGTTCAAGATATCATTGGCAAAACTCTTCTGACGGACGACGGGCAAAAGGCGATCACAAAAGCTCAGCATGAGCACATTGTGCTCACTACCAATTATGTAGGAGCCAACGCCGCCTGTGTCAAAAAAGCATAAGAACTATTGTCCTTCAGGCTTATAAACCAATGCTGGTCAAATATGGAGCAATTGTCTGGAAATACGGGGCTAAATGCATGGTCGAAAAGTGCCGTCCCATATTAACCCATACGGCCTTATACGGGGATTTACCCGGACAAGAATGTCCAGACTGATCCGTAAAGTAACATTTCTAACGCTGATCATTAAAATTGCGCACTGTCCACTGTACGTTTTCCCAAAGTGTCCACTGTCACTATTAATTCTGTAGCGAATAAAGATGATTTTAAAATGAAAATAACATATTGTTTAATCAAAGTTTTAGCTAATGAATAAGTGGCAAACCATCGACAGCATGACATAAAGAGAGAAAGCAAAATAATATAATTTTTATTATGAGGACTCGGTAAACAAAATGTAGAAAATTGGCGTTTCATGATAGAATTAGAAACTGTTAAAAAGAGTTGGTTTCTCAAAAGTTTAGGCGGGGAATTAGTTTGTTTTTACTGAACCTTTTCCTCATATTTTTAACGCACAGTAAATTTACATCGCAAAATGCGTAAATTCATTGCGTCAAAGAAAACATATATTAATCTATTTAAAAATTAAGTAGTTGTTTTAATAAACAAGAGCTTTTTCACAAACGTGACTAAAAAGACATACCATAACAGGAATAGTTGCTATGCCCATGGATAACTTCAAGACACATAACTCAGAAATGAATTGATCAATGCGCGTAAAAATGGTGTCTTAAAGGGATCTTTTCACGCTTTGGTAAATTGACAAAATTGAAAAAAGTTGTTTCAGATTCGCAAATTTTCGTTTTAGTTATGATATTTGTGAGGAAACAGTAATACTGAACATTTACCATGGTCTAATATAGCCATTATATGCATCTTTTGACGATTTTAAAACCTAAAAATTATAAAGCGTTGCAACGCGAAACGATTGAATAATTTGGAGAGTTCTGTTTTTGTCGTTAAATTTTGTGAAACTACGAAGATTGCTTATATAAGGTATAAAATACTTTGAGTACATGTACTCGGCGGAATAGCTCAGTAGGCTAATTGTGTTTACTTCAGTACTCTGGCAGGACTCCAGGGGTCAGTGGTTCGAAACCTGGTCCGGGCAATGTTCTTTTCCTTTTTTTAATTTTATTCTTGATTTTTTACTGGAGCTTTTACGATCCAATGTTTACATTTATCGATATAAAGCATTTAATGAATAAGTTAAAAAATGCCAAAATCTGTGAAAAGGCCCCTTTAAATGTCTACGCTATTTATTTTTTGTCTAAATAAAGAAGCAATTAGCTCAGCAATCTTTATACATTAATACATTAATAGAAAACATTTGTTCATGTCAGTGTAAGATCTTTTGTTATTTCACTCTTGATCATAGAAAAAATATTTTCACGAGTGGCGCAGCCACGAGGAAAAATATTATTCTATAATCACGAGTGAAATAACAAACGATCTTACACTGACATGAACACATTTTATGTGTCTTTTATGCCCCTTTTAAAGAAAATAATTATCAGCTGTTTCCCTTTCGCTGAAAAGTTACCCTTTCTCCCGTGGCTTGCCTCAATACATTTCAATACACAAAATTACGTCATTAGTGTTTGCATCATCCTCCGCCGAAAGAAAAAGTTCAATATTTGATGGTTTACGAGTAAACAAAGCTGAAAGGTTTTAACATTTTATTGCTCTTGCTAACATAAGCAAACAAAGTTAAGCATAAAATACCGTTAGTGTAACAACATTCACTGAACAGTACATGTCCGTGATGTCGTAAAATTTGATATGATAATCTAAAAATAGAAAAAGTAGTTCCAAAAATGTGTTATTTTCATCGGTGAAAATAACAATTTGTGTATTTTCACTGCTGTTATTTTACTGCAGAATTGTCATATTTTATCATTAGGTATAAAATAAAATGGCCAAGTTCTATGGCACATTCACTCTGGAGTGTGCGGATCACTGTACGTCCACATTGTGTTTTACACTTCATAGAAGTTACATATATTGCACATTTTGTTTCAATAGCTTGATAAATGGTTTATCACAAACAGTTCTAGTTTTTTACCCAATTAAATAACGTGGGGATCACTAAACGTGAAAACTGTGTCGTGCGCGTCGACACTTCACAGGGTGCAGGATCAACAGGGTTGACTGGGGTTTCAACACGGGCTGGACAGAATGTAAACACATCCCTTTAAGAACTTTATTTTTGCAAATAACTTAAGTTATTAAAATACATTTGCAAAAATGTTTAGTGCATAAGACAGTTGTTCTTGCAGTTTGTGACGATAACTTAAGATTTAAGAATAAATAATCGAATACGTTTGAAATCGGTGCCAAAATATCACGTTGTGCAGCATCACCGCGTACATGATTGCGTTCCATTACATAAGCCAAAAATACATGCTTATTATATAAAGTTATTCTGATGTATTTCAGATTGCCATTAACAGCATGAAAAACTTTCTTTGATTCAATCGTTGAAATTCTGAAGAAAATGTGTTTAAAAAAGTTATTTGAGGAAAAGCGTCACATACCGGTGTGTTTACATCCATTAGCGTTCAATTGTTAAACCCACAAAGTCACGTGATTCTGAACCCTGTTCATGGTGATTCGAAAAGTTCAGTTTTCATTTCAGCTTTAGAATGTAAAAGAAGATCGCTCCACAGCGTACATTTTATGCGGATAAACCGACCAACTAACCGACAACGTGACTCCTATATACTCTCTATCAAACATCTTTTACGGGCGGATAATAAACACTTAATATTAATGTAGAAAACCCATTGAGATAATAATTACATAATTCAGTGATTTTCTTAAGAAAGGTAACGAAGTATTCAATATTAAATTTAAAAAAAACAACTCGAAATAACAGGAAGCGCAGAGAAATACCTGCAAACAGCCAATTTTATTAATAAAAATCATGGTTCAACACAATTAAGTCGTGCCATTGGTAAAGGTATGGTTTTAAATCACACAACACTATAATCAATGTTCATAGTAGTTCAAGTTCAAACGCATCTTAAATGGTCAACAATTTTGTAGACATATGGTTGACATTTAAATACCCGTTCGCAACAATAAAGTGTGTACAGTACTCATTCCATCTCATTACTTCGGACTTACTCGTGTTTACTCAAAGAGCACCAGTCATCTCAGTTCGTTCATTTGATCTTCCTGGCCAACTCACTTCTGTCCCCAGTCTTACACCGGCGGCTGTTCACAAAATGTTTCGGAATAGCTTTTCTGTCGTACGCAAGTCCCAGACACGCGCATGCGTCAATAAAAAACGTCGATAGATTCAGAAGCCATCCGAATTCGGTAGTCGCGTAGTCCTGCGGGAAAGTATGATGGTAGTTATGGAAACCCTCTCCCAGCGCGAACAACGTCACTATGTAATTCTCGCTTGGGTTTATGCCGACATCATAAGGACGCCATCCCCACAGGTGCGCGGCGCTGTTCACCAGCCAGGTGGCGTTCAGCCCAATGCAGTATCGGAAGATGGCGCATATGAAGTATGACGTCATGAGTGACTCCCCCCAGAAATACCAGGGTACTATTGTGGGCAGTATGAAACAGAAGAGGGCCACAGACGGCAGGTAGAACCTGTAATAGAAATACATTACTTTGAGATGTTGGAGGCCGCCTTATTTAATATTGGCAGTCATATTTAAGTTACCATACATTGTTTACTGAATTATTTTTGCTAAGCACCAACCTTCATGGTAATTTAATGTCATAAATTATATTTATTGTCGTTCACATATCCTTTATTTCATGAACGTATTGATATTATATCATAAATGTATATTTCTTGTAAACTAAACATTCAGACCTTACTAGAGTTTTGTCGTAAGATCATTGACCAAAACAAGGTTCTGACATTCAATAAATATTTCCTTTTTAAGGCAGGACATTAACTATAAAATGATTTCTTTAACTTGATAATATCCAGAACACGTAGAATACACGATGCTAAACTTACAACAATTTCCAATGTAGCTTTTTTCACTTGTTAAGATAAATTTTGTGTGACCAGTGGATCGTTAATTAATTGTTATTAATGCTACTCACTTTCTCTGGATGCGAAGTACGGGGTCAGCCAGCAGATCTGAGATGTCGAGTTGCTTCCCTTTGTTCTTCACTTCCGGGTGCTTGCGCACCAGCAGCCAGCCAACGTGCGAAAAGAAGAAGCCGCGCTTGGCGTTGTGAGGATCGGCGTCCGTCTCCGAGTACTTGTGGTGCACGCGATGGTCACGTGCCCACTCGATTACGTCATTCTAGAGCACAGATAGTAATGTATATACTTGTGTGTTTGCGACGTGTATGTACCGTCTTGTTATTCGTTTTGAATACGACAATACGAACCTCGCAAGTTAAAACATATCAGTTCGTATTCTGATTTTCAAATAACCAAATTTAAAACATAATAAAGAATATCAAGTATAAATTAATCAGTTAGTTGTTTTTTGTATTTTCTTTTTGTTTTGGTTACCCTGGTCTAATGGTAGGATGCTGGTCTAGGAACCGGAAGGTCCCTGGTTCAAATCCCGCTCAGACCACGGAATTTTCCTGAGCAAAAAATTAATCCCACACTTGCTCCTCTCCACCCAGGAGTATATTTAAATGGGTACCTGTGAGGGAAAAAAAACAATGTGCCGTGGCTGCATACTGCGCCGAATGTAAACGGGTGACTTATATCCCAGTGATCGCGGGGGGGGGGGGGGTAAATGTCAAAGTCGAATGAAGATGAGTCTAGTATCATAATCATACTATAAACACATGCATTTATCATTTACATTTATTAGAAAGTTGAAAAAAAATTAACTCAAATACATGTATGTTGATTTTCGTCCTAAACGGAACAGGGAATTACGGTTTACACACGGACCGTGTTTGGTACTTTTTCTCTTAACAGAACAGTTTACACTACCAGTAAAAGTATACACGACAGTTCCATTACTCGGATATTAGCAGATATATAGCTGTCTGTAAGCAATATAGGCACGCGATCATACATGTGTTTAAGTGTTTGCAGTTAACGTACCTGAAAGGTCGGTGTTATAACAACCAGAGATTGCAGTTTACTAACCTAAAAGGTCTGTGTTAGTGCAATCAGTGCTTGCTCTATACGTACCTGAAAGGTGTGTTAATACAAACATTGTCTGCAGTTGACGCACCAGAGAGGTCTATGTTATTGCAACCAATGTGCACTGTTTACCTATCAGAAAGATCTGTATTATTACAACCAGTGTACGTTCCTTACAGATATGTTATACCTGAAAGGACATCGAATTGAGGACGGCAAGGAAGATGCGGAGTGGCAGGCGGGCCTTGTATGAGCGGTGCGACCAAAGGCGATGCGCCCCCGCTGTAATCCCCAGGGCGTTCAGTTGGTACAGGAATACCGCTGCAACGCGAGAACACCGCACGTGAACATATTGGCAATGACAGAGTAAGAAAAACATCAACGTGTGGGATTTTTAGTGTGAGATTGGAGTCAATTTGAATAGGTCAACCCTTTCATGACCTATCCTCTGACGTGAAATGACAGATGAGTTCGACAAGTGACTTCTTTTGTACTACTACGCAACTTCGTTTGTATAAATATAATTATAGAAGTTATTAAAATTAAGATCTTCGTTAATGCGATACGACTGCAGTCGAATAAAACATTATAACATAACCCTAAATCGAATCATGATCGTAATGTTTAAACGATTACAAAGTAATACACACGACTGTGTTCAAAGTACACGCACATTCAGAGCACATGGAAAACAAGATACATGAGTAGCAAGTTATTAGAGCGGACAAAAATTGTTTTCAAAACGACTGGGTACAAAGTACACGCACAGTCAGAGCACATGGAAAGAACGTAACTAGTCAACGAGCGTACAAAGTTCACTACATAAGTCGCATTTTATCTAAGTGGACAAGAATTGTTTTCAAAACGACTGGGTACAAATTACAGGCACAGTCAGAGTGCATGGGAAGGACGTAACTTTACTAGAAGCGTACAATGTCCACTATATACGCGCATGTAATCTAAGCGAAGAAGCATTGATTTCAAAACGTCGCCTGACACACTCTTAACTAGCGCATGTAAACGCACAATAACTCCGGCTTTTAGCGCATGTTCGAGAATATTCAAGAAATGTTCTATTTTCAAGGTCTAGATTGTCTCGCGACATATAAAAAGTACTTAGGACAATAATGTCAAGATGACATCCTATAACCTCGTGAAGTCTTCGCTACCAAGCGCTTGTTGTATTATATGCACGTATGTAAACAAATCCAATCAATGCCACTTCAGTTATGTTATCATTTAGATACTTCATACAAAGTGAAAGGGTCATATCGGGGTATTAGATCAAAATTTCGTACATGATTGCTATTTATATATTTTTTTAAGTTGTCAACGGGACACAGGCGAGCGCGGCAAACTGGTACTAATGATATTTATATGAAGTTCCCATCAGTGAATTATTGCTGACAGTCCTGTAGTACTGTAAAAAAGAATCGATTAGTGAGGCGTGTGTAAGTTTCGCATTGTTGTTTTTAACGTGACGATTATGAAAACACTATTGCTGCTAAATAAAACCGACCCAGAATCGATATTCGTGCATGCAGCAATACTGTTTAAATATATTTACACGAAAATCGTTAAAACACTTTAAATATAGAAAACTATTTTAATTACAGTACAGATGTGTGTCGCATAATAATCTAGTCGTGTACAGTTTTTGACTTTGCTTTATTTTACAAATTCGTGAACGATATTAATGTTTCGATTCAGATCACCTAACAAAACTACTTCAAAATACCTGTAAAAATATGTGTACTTACTCCATATTAACGTGTACCATTTTGCCTGTGGTATCATGAAACACGCGGCTACTGCACTCACGTGCAACACCGACATCAAAATAACGTTCTTCCAGACGATCTGAAGGGGGCGCTTTTCGGGCGCCTGTCCGTGTTCTGGAGCGATTGGCAAGAGACCTAGCGTGTCCGTGACGTCATCTTCCGGTAACGTCGGACTTGGCTCTGTATTCGATGACTTGGGAGCCATGTTTTGTTGATTTTATTCCTATTTATATGTGTAAGTCACTGAAAACATAGATAAAAGAATGTTTGAATAACAGTTATTCAACACGGCTGAAATAGTTGACTTAATGATATTTCGGGGTGCTTGATTCTAACAAAGATACACAGTGTATCGCTGGCAATTGGGCACATTGAAGTTCATCCCGAAAAAGAACATTTATATGCTGTTATTTCATTGTCCACATCCAGTTTTTGTTTTCTAGATATGGCTGACAGACAAATACTATTAACACGATTAAAAGTCATTCGAATTCTATGTTTTACGTGTAAGTAACATTCTGTCGCAATATTAATAAGACTGAATATGCAATCAATAAAAAATGAAACTACAGAATATGAACGCAAAAATGTTTTTGACTCGGGGGGAAAACAGATCAATCACAACGATAAATTTAACAGAAGCATATAGCTGTTTTAAGCAATCAAACTTTGGCCTTAGATAAGCTTAAAAATTAATCATGTGTTAAATGTTGTTTATAAAAAAAATACGAGCATTTCTGATTGACCTGAATAAGAAAATAGAGAAATTTTGGCATACGATATATCTTACGGCAAGTTCATTTCCACCCGTGTTTAGGGAATTATAAATAACATTTTCGAAGTTAACGTTTACGGGTTGGACTTACAAAAATATGCAGGGATAACGTCACAACAATGCGATATTCAAACTAGTAAATTATTAATAAAAATACATACAATGGTAATCACCAGTACTACCTCAGCTCTAGGAGAACGCGGATTAATGCATGGGTTAAAAGTCTCGTCCAAGAATAGCCTATGCCGTCCCCACAGGCTAATCAGTGGCACTAATATCCTTGAATTTTTCTATTTAAATGACGTATTTACAAAACGAAACTCCGGGCCTGATCAGCCTTTGCGGACGCGCATTAAGCCCTATTTTCTCAGAGCGAGGCTCATATCAACTCTGATTAATGGTTGTGGCCATAACGCTTAAGGATGCACGCTTTGACCGTCTGAGTTGAATACGTTTATATTGAAATATTCGCTCAGTGACCCGTACGAAAATATGCAAGGAAAATGGCAACTGAACTGTTCACTAAACACATTGACGACGCGATTTCAAATAGCCGTCGTACACTTCCGTGTCTTTAGGCTGCACATTTATAAAACGTGAACTATCGCTACATACAAGATGATCACTTCGTAACAGTTAAATGGATACTATATGTTTATGGTATTTACTTCATATGAACGGAACGAAAGCAATAAGACACTCGGTGCAAATACTCCCAACGAACGCAAAACCAAGGTCAATTCGTCACAGCGATATCAAAAATCAATTATTTAAACTCAGTGATTTAATTAATACATCGCAAACGGACATGCACATTTTTTTTAGGCGCACACACATTTTGTATATGTAGAGATATTGAATATAAAATACAAAGACTTCATTCAAATCGTTTGCCACGGGAGACAGTCACGTACGCACCACAACAACACCAATCCCGTGGAATATTCTCGAACGAAAATCCTTCGCCAATAACAACTGTGATCTTGAACTTTCTGGTAAACAACACTTATATTTGTCACATATTCGCCTCCACGAACTTATATAGCATGCAGACAAAATATTATTTATAGCAGTAATTTACAATAAGTCCAACGGCCGATTGCCTAACCTATTTCCGTACCGAGTAACGCTGTAATTCTGCTGCAGCAATCGATTTCTCAGAGGCGCACAATTTGAAGGTTCGCACAGAAGCGCACACTTGTGTACGTTCACATTTCACGAGTGCACACCGTGCAATCGACTAACGCATCGTCTTTGGTTCATACATCGGCTGCGGAAGTGTATACATGTCGGTTTAAAGCGGAGTTTAAGTATTTCCCTATTCTTTTACGTATTGAATTGAGCAGATTTGCGTGTGTTCTTTCAGAGCCTAAGTAAGAATGACTTTGTGAACGTAATCCTTACCTTCCTAGCTGCTTACTTTTAAAGAAATCCGTTAGAATGTGGTCAAAAATCAAACAAAATTCACAACTCTTTCTGTCAAACTCTAATTACACAGGATTTAGAACAAAGATAAATATGAACAACGTTTTATTGAAATATTTAATCATTTCTCTTCGATAGAACTATCAGATATTTTGATCACAAAAACAGTTTTAAGATTTTCATTCGTATTTTGAAATAAAATGGGATGGGTGAGTGGATTCCGTTTTAAATAATTCATACTTTGACATTATTGAAACAAGTCATTTACAAGCAATATGTCTCCACATCATGTAGAGTACACTTGACTCTCGCTATGCCGAAGACGGATATATCGAAGTAATGGAAACTTCGAACATAAATGTGCATTCCCTTCTCAAATTTGAGATACAAGGTTTCCTTAATTGAAACACATGCATGAATTTACAAACTTAAAGACAGCTACATGACAGCTACACATTTGACAATCTCATTCGAAGTACAGTGGAATCTCGAAATGTCGAAGTTCATAAACCATACAAATTATTTCGAGATAAAAGATATTCGAGTAACCCGATTTATAACACGTACACTTCTGACTAGTTATAACTAGATACAGGTGACAAACGATTCTGAAAGCTCTCCAGAAGGAAATTCCAACATTACTGTCAACCTTCATGTAGCTGTCTTTAAGTTTGTAAATTCATTCATGTGTTTTAATTAAGGAAACATTGTATCTCAAATTTGAGAAGGTCATGAACATTTATGTTGGAAGTTTCCATTACTTCGATATATCCGTCTTCGGCATAGCGAGAGTAAAGTGTACTCTACATGATGTGGAGACATATTGCTTGTAAATGACTTGTTTTAATAATGTCAAAGTATGAATTATTTAAAACGAAATCCACTCTACCATCCCATTTTATTTTAAAATACGAATGAAAATCTTAAAACTGTTTTTGTGATAAAAATATCTGATAGTTCTATCGAATATGGTCAATGGCTTACGTCCACATCTCATCATGCCAATTTTCATTGCCGCAGCCGATGGCTTGAGCTTAATTTTATTTTCGCAGCCGATGTCATTACCATCTAATAAGTAGCCGCGGCCGTTGTCTTGAGCCGTTTTTCCAACCCCACTCGAATTTAAACGTTGATATAAATGTTGTGTGTTCATGTTGGATGCTGTAATTTGGAATAACCGAAGAGAAATGATTAAATATTTCAATAAAATGTTGTTCATATTTATCTTTGGTCTAAATCCTGTGTAGTTAGAGTTTGACAGAAAGAGTGGTGAATTTTGTTTGATTTTTGACCACATTCTAACGGATTTCTTTAAAAGTAAGCAGCTGGGAAGGTAAGGATAACGTTCACAAAGTCATTCTTACTCAGGCTCTGAAAGAACACACGCAAATCTGCTCAATTCAATACGTAAAATATAAAGAATAGGGAAATACTTACACTCCGCTTTTGACCGACATGTATACACTTCCGCAGCCGATGGATGAACCGCAGACGATGCGTTAGTCGATTGCACGGTGTGGAGTGTGTTATGATGTATTACTTAAATTATTAAAATAATGAGTTTGAAGATTTTAAATTGATAGGATTGTAATAATTCTAATCAAAGTAAAGATAATTTAAACAAGGGCTATTTGTAAAACATGCATGCCCCCCATATGGGCTGTCAGTTGTAGTGGCAGCCATTGTGTGAATATGTTTTTTGTCATTGTGACCTTGACCTTTGACCTAGTGACCTGAAAATTAATAGAGTGCATCTGCCAGCCATGATCAATGTATCTATGAAGTTTCATGATCCTATGTGTAAGCATTCTTGAGTTATCATCCGGAAACCATTTTACTATTTCGAGTCACTGTGACCTTGATCTTTAACCTAGTGACCTGAAAATCAATAGGGGTCATCTTCCAGGCTTGATCAATGTGCCTATGAAGTTTCATGATCCTAGGCCTTAGCATTCTTAAGTTATCATCCGGAAACCATTTTACTGTTTGGAGTCACTGTGACCTTGACCTTTGACCTAGTGACCTGAAAATCAATAGGGCTCATCTGCCAGTCATGATCGATGTACCTATGAAGTTTCATGATCCTAGGCCTAAGCATTCTTGAGTTATCATCCGGAAACCATTTTACTGTTTCGAGTCACTGTGACCTTGACCTTTGACCTAGTGACCTCAAAATCAAATTAGGTCATCTGCCTGTCATGATCAACGTACCTATGAAGTTTCATGATCCTAGGCCTAAGCATTCTTGAGTTATCATCTTGAAACCATTTTACTATTTCGAGTCACTGTGACCTTGACCTTTAACCTAGTGTACTGAAAATCAATAGGGGTCATCTGACAGTCATTATCAATGTACCTATAAGGTTTCATGATCCTAGGCCTAAGCATACTTGAGTTATTATCCGGAAACCATCTGGTGGACGGACGCACGGACCGACATGTGCAAAACAATATACCCCCTCTTCTTCGAAAGGGAGCATAAAAAGGAGTAATATTTCCATGAATTGTAAAGAGTACGCTAGCAAATTGAAAAGCCGAAATATACAAGAAAACGTACATGAAAAACGTTGTCATTCCCCACAAAAGTTGAAAGGGTTCAACAAAACTTGATTTTGTTGTAACACGTTCCTCACAACATCTTAAGAGCAGATTTTTTTAAACGTTTAACATGCTTCATATAAATTCAGTATTATTGTTCAGAATATGGCATTGAATACTTACATTTAAAAAAATCAGCGTACTTGAAAGTTCACAGATATATTTAATAAACATATATACGTTATGTAATAAAGTACAATAATAATTATAATTTTATTGATGAAATACTACATGCTTCTACTTAATTTACTACAGAATGAGTATACGTGTAAAATAAGTTAAACAATACCTTGTGCGTTGTATCCTATTGAAACATTAAACTATACACATTGCTTTCGCGCTTATAAACATCAGCTGATTCCACGCTCAGCTCACATGTATGACCTTTGACACTGTAATAGCACGGTGTATTTGCATGTCACGTGATGTCGGAACGCACATCGAACTATACTTGTCCTTGGAAAAACCCGCTTTTCTATTTTAAGTAACATGTCATGGGGCGCTTTGTGCGCGTTAAGGCTCCTATGTATGGAAGCTCAGTGATGCTATGCAACACGTACAACCAGAAAGCTTTCGTGGTGTCGCGTTTACATATGGTCTTGTTCTGTGAAAATTGGGCAAAATGCATGTGTCCGCACAGGCTAATCAGGGACGACACTTAACGCTTTAATGGTATTTTTTGTTTAAAGGAATTCGCTTTTTACCGAAAATCCAGTTTAAGTGGAAAGTGTCGTCCCTGATTAGCCTGTGCGGACTGCACAGGCTGATCTTGGATGACACTTTCCGCACATGCATTATGCCCAGTTTTCTCAGAACAGGACACATATGATTAACACCCACTTCATAACGTTGTTTTGCTTCTTTCGTTCACAAGAGAAAAATGTTAAAACAACAATGAAAAAACCAATCAGCAGGTTTATAAGACTTACAGTAGCATGTCTATCCGAAGTATATGCCCTCTTAAAGGGGCATTTTCACGTTTTGGTAAATTGACAAAATAAAAATTAACATTGTTTCAGACTTAGATTGTATCGTGGAAAAGCGAAACTCTTGCTCATGTTGTGATTAAAATATTTTCACATTTGATTAAAAAAATTAGCGGCATACGAAACATCTGATAAAGCTTCTATTAATCCATGAGCAAACTAACACAATTGTGTGACGTATTTTACAAAAAGCATCACCCTGGAAAAAACATGATCTAGTTTCCAATTAAAGGGGCCCTTTCACGTTATGTTAAAAAAATAAAATAAAAAATGTTTCAGCTCCGCAAATTTTCGCTGTAGTAATGATATTTGAGAGGAAACAGTAAAACTGGCCATTTACAATGATTTTAAATATCCATCATATGCATCTTTTGACGATTTAAAAACATGAAAATTATCAAGCGTTGCAACGCGAAACGATTGAATAATTTGGAGAGTTGTGTTTTGTGATACTACGAAGATTGTTAATATAAAGTATAACATTTCTCAATGTATGAGCACGGATATCCGAGTGGTCTAAGAGAAAAACGTTTACTCCATGGGCCAGGGGTTCGAGTCCAGCTGAGGATTACTTGTTTCTTTCTTTAATTTTATTCTTGTCATTTTACTGGAGCTTTTAGATCCTATGTTTACCCAGTCCTGGGACACACTTCCTGTCCTCACATAATGCATCCTCGAGCGTTAATCTTCATCATTATTCCCTTGCCTTGACTGTCATTGGGGGGGGGGTGGGGGGGGGGTGATGGACGTCATCACATAGATCATCAGCCAGTCACGGCTGATTTTGGCTGCTGTTAAGTAGCTCATTCATGGGGAAGGCAGTTCACTCGTTAAAATTGTCTATCCACCTTTCCTTCTGACGGCCTCGACGGCGACCTCCCTCTAGCGTGCCCTGGACCACAGTCTTGCAATGAGATTCGTGCATGGCGAGGAGAGGTTCTTGTATGTCAAAACCTGCTGATGTCATCTTTCGGACTATTTGTAGCAGATGCGGAGCAGTCTTCTGAGAGACTTGCGTTCTATGGCCTGTATCCTGCGTTCTGTATCCGCGTGGATCATCCAGGTATCGCAACCGTACGCAGATGGGGCCTACGAATGATCAGACCATTTACGTTGCGGGGAAGCTGATGGAGCTACGTGTCCACAATCTTCTAAGTACCAGCTGGTCATCGCTGCGGTTCCCATGGTAATTTTTTTTCAGACCTCATCGGTACTGGTGTCATTACACCATTGACCAAACACTATTGACCTTGAGAGATTTGCTATCATCTTCTAGCGTTTTAAGAGCCTAGAAGCAGGATTCCTATCCCTTTATAGCTCGGTCCTGTAGTAATATATATATACTATATACTCAGGTATTATAATTAGGGAACAAGGTCATATTAAAAACCCGGAGTCATATATACACATATATACTTAATTCGAAGACTTGACTTTCTCTCCGGAGTCTCTTTTAATTGACCCGAGGTCTTGGCTCATTTTCTTGTTTAGCTGACACAATAGTTCAGGTACAACTAAATGGTTGGGAATATCAGCTATAATTCAAAATTTTCCCGAACGTTCGCAAGTCTTGTTGGCAATTAAATAGTTTTCATTTTTGGGGAACAGTACCTAACAATGCCTTGATGTTCCTTCATTCTGAGATCCGCGCAACATACTGTCATTTATCAATTATCGACAATTACGCTGATATTATTAATAAGCACGTGTGGCAATTATTATGTTGCCCAAACTGCTTAATAATATTGTGCATCAAACGGTTTAACACGTTTTATAGAACACACAACTGTTCTGGACAAACTATGTATTTTGTTTGTTTTCTCATTACTCGTTCATATGTTCAAGAAATAAAGGTAAAATAATAACCTTTTAGTTGTTTAGTTGTTCGCCATCAGATCTAGTTGTTAGCCTTCCAGATCTAGTTGTTAGCCTTCCAGATCTAGTTGTTAGCCTTCCAGATCTAGTATGCATTTAGGCGAGAGTGTGTCCTGTCCAGCAAAGCGAGTAGATTACTGTGATGTTCAGACATTTTGGTGTTACCCAAATCAACGATTCTTGCTATCCCTTAAAAATGGACCCCTCTTATTGTCTTGGCAGACCAAAACATCGCACACGTAGATGAAAGCGTCCAATTGGTATACTGAACATTGTAAGGTAATAAGTCCACCTAAATTGACCTATGGTTATGTATACAGGGGCGGTTTCAGGATTTCTGGTTCGGGGGCGGGATATTGAAAGATTTGCTGGGGGTCCAAAGCCCTGCTAGGGGTCTAGGGGGGCGAAGCCCCCCGTACGCTCCACGATTTTAGTGATTTTGAAGGCTTTGACAACCACTTCTCGAGCATGCCACGCCTTATATACTTTCATCAAAGAACCTTCTTATAATGCCCAAAACGTGCATAGTTTATTTTTTAGGGGGTCCAGGGGGGCGAAGCCCCCGCCCCCCGGAAGCTTCACGAGTTTGATGATTTTGAAGGCTTTGACAACCACTTCTCGAGCATGTCACGCCTTATGTACTTTCATCAAAGTACATTCTTATAATGCCAAAAAAGTGCATAGTTTATTGTTTTGGGGGTCCAGGGGGGGGGGGGGGGCGAAGCCCCCCGGAAGCTTCACGATTTTAGTGATTTTGAAGGCTTTGACAAGTTTAAATAGGTGATTTAGGTTTAGTTAAGTGTGAAACATCAAATGAATTGACTTTACTTAAATGATTTTAGGGGGGGGGGGGAGGGCGTACGCCGCGTCCGCCGCCCCCCCCCCCCCCCCTTGAACCGCCTATGGTATAACATCTAAGACGCTTAAGCGCGATAGCTTACTCGTGACGTCATCTATTGTGCTCATCGGAAAATGTGGACGTCCGATAGCCTTAGTAAGATGCTTAGGGTCTAGGCATATCATCAACGGACATGTTTTATGGTTTCCAACTTTAATTAGGGAATAAAGCCAATCAGTTGGTTCGTTGTCCGTAGTAATTATCCGTCCCATTTTACAGTATGTCTAGTTTTGTCTAGTTTTGTCTTAAGTTTTTTCTTGAGTGCCTCAGGGTCTCTTCTTTACCACATTAACATCATCTGGTTTCAAGTACAATTTTCATGTACGAGGCATAACCACAGTGTCTTAACACAAGTCGCCGTACACACTACGTCGCGGTCAATGTCCTTATTCTCAACTGAGAATGTCAACTGCACTCGTCCAAGATCTAGGTGAGATTGCATACCCAATGTATGTGATTTGCTATTCACAATATAGAAATAAGTTTTAATCAACTTTGGTTTGTAACTGCATGTGAGACTTGTACGACCTTGAATCGGAGGAGTGCTGTCTTTGAAGCTTGTATATAGTGTGTAAAGCAAGCATTACTGGATGAGACATTTTCATAGTTCTATATTTTGCAACTCATGGAATATTCACTACAGATCCTGTGTCAATTCAAAATGTTTGCTGTATAAGAAGGACCCACCAAAAGTTTAACAAAAGCTCGATATGGAGACCTTGCTTTCACAATACCCATGCCATCATTACAGTATGTTTCTTCATACTGGAGGTACATTTACTGTCACAAAAACAGCTGTTACATGCATGACATGTTTCCAATATGGGGACAGATCCATTTTGCGTGCGAATGCGACTGTCATTTCATAATTTGGTGCTCTGATATGCAATGCTACGGTCATTCTTCGGTAACGCTCGTCTGACCAGCCCGGTACCCTTGACCTTCGATCCAACAGAAGCCCCTTTGTTGGACTGCTTCCTCTGCCCTTATTTCGCGATTGACGATACGTCTTTCGATGTCGTAGATTGCATAGACTTTAATACTCCAGACTGTAATCGTAGAACTGAACAATTTGCAATGCTTTATCTAGTGTATCCAGTTTTTCATTTTTTTCTGATTTCCGAAGAGTTTTCATTGAAGACAATATGATCCATGATCTTCTCGTCGGTGTTCTTTCACGAGGAATTGCATTCCTGTGCGATCAGACGAAGCATGGGGACGAGCTGATGTATGAGTTCTGTTTTGGCTGTTTAACTTGAAACGGCGGCATATTGTATTGATTTTCGACTGTATATGTGAGGCGAGCTTAGTGTCCAATTTCTTACTGCCCGATTCACTCAATTGCTAAGAGCAATGTATCCCCCTGCCTTTCTCTCCAATCCACAGCTAAATATAGCTGCCTATCTTTTTTCGTCTTATGCTTTAACTTTTATTCTGACACCACGTTATAGGCTACTGCTAAATTGTCGTAGTATAGAGGTTTGCCATACACATGTATTTTGTCAAAGGATTGAATAACAACGAGGTGTGAGGTTTTGTATTAAATAGCTTTACAATGACAGGTACGCTCTACAAATACTAACAACAATCTTACTCTTAGCAATGCATACACGAGATTGAATGTGTGGGCTGTCTGCATCTTCTTAATTATCACCATTAGGAATATAACTTAGATATACTCTGTATATTAGTACCTGAATCATGGAACATTTTTGTCAAAATTCCTGCTCTTTGAAAATTTACACTTTATCGTAACCAATGAGTACTTGTAAATGTTGATCTAAGACATAATGCACGGACGGTTCGAATATAGTATTAATTTATTATTTATTTATTTTATTATTTATTTATTTGATTATTCGTTAAAAATGATAGACCTATATTGACAAAATAGATGTTTCATAATGTTTTACTAGAATCACATATTCGGAGTTTAAGGTCTTCTTAGCTGTTAAGTGTAAACTCAAAGAGAAGCATATAACGTTTTCAAACCAATTCAATTTTATGCAAATAAATAAATGAAGCATGGTCCAATGAGCAACTTTTGCTTAACAAAATGCCGTTATTTTATTTAAATCGCACGTTTATATAGACAAATATTAAACTGCGGCGCTTGAGAACAGCCAGCAGCTGACCGGTGTACCTCTTTTTTCTTAAAGGACTATATGAAGACAACTCTACTGGCTTAGCACGAGCTCCTTTTCGCAGACAATGGAAACACTTCCTTTAAGTATCGATGATTCCGGAAATATTTTGGTATGCGTACCAATTAAAGTATTTAAGTTGCGGCGACGGCTTTTGCGGCCCCTGATTCTGCCCCTACTCCCCATAAGCAGGTAACCGCAAGATAAATCATTGGTACGAGGCGAATAGGTATATACTAAGAAATAATGGACGGCTATATCTTGATTAATTAAATAATAACTAACTTTTATACATTTCTTTGCACATTAATAAAACATGTGGCCTGATGGCCCAAATGGTTTGTACAGAACGTCTGTTCAAACATATTAATTTTCGGGAGAATTATGAAAAAACACCCCCGTACAAATGCACAGGTACATCACATTAGTAGTTATACAATATAACTATTTCCCTAGTGATTATAGAAGTTGCATTAAAAAAATCAACTCGTTCATTCGCTGGTAATACAATGGTACGGACAGTCGCTATCATAAATGAAAGGTCGTAAACCGGTCGTAAACCGACAATCACGCAGATACAATGTTGCCAGAGCATAACAGAACAAATAGTTTAAATACCAAAGCATATCACAGCGCATCGTGTTTACAAAATCATAATAAATAAAATCACGTTCGAGTAGTGTACGTGTGTTGGTAATACCATCCATGTCATTTATATAATAGTTTTACCAATCTTATTATATTTCTCGATACGGACTTTACTCTTTCCGTCGACTTTCATAAGGGCACAACATGAAGCGCTATCGATCAAGGCCACTCACAAAACCTATATAGCGAACTTCATCCGAAATATGATTCAAACTTATTTACTATTACACAATAATCTGATAGCTATTATCTTGAAGGTTACATTGATTGTGGGTGTGTTATCGTTACCAATACATCCGCGTTGGATTTTGGACCCTCATATCATAAACACTAGTGTTTTCTAGAAGGTCGAAAAGTATGGTGCGTGGGTATTTCGTGCGCGGTGAGATGATAAAAGAGCACATTCGATTTCACAGATTTTTGCATGTTTTGAAGTTTGTCATTAAATGCTTTATATTGATAAATATAAACATTTAATATAAAAAGCTTCAGTTAAAATCAAGAAAACAAAATTAAAAAGAAAAAAAGTAACCCATAGTGGGAATCGTAACCACTGACCCTTGGAGTAAAAAGCCTCCGATATAGACCACACGACCATCCTTCCATAACAAATCATTTGCGTATTTTATACTATATATAAGCAATCCTCGTAGTTTCCCAAAATATAACGACCACAGGTGGTTAGCGTGGGGCTATGATAACATCATTTTGAATGATAAATAATCATATAACGAAAAATTAACTTTTCTGAAAAAAAATATTTCACTATCAAATATATATATATAACAAGGTATGCAACTCAAAATCAGCCCAAAACGGGGTGCATTGCTTTGAACAGCCATATCTTCATCAATTATGCAGCAATAAGAAATAACACGATACACAACACGCATGAACCAGTTGACAGTGATCATGCAGTCTTTATGAATGAATACGCATCATGCGTCGTCTCATCCGGGTCTACGCTGTTTGCAAAAGCCTTTACTCTAGACGCTAGGCATAAATGGGTTAAGAAAGTGCCATTACTCAATAATGTAAAGCCAAGATCATGATTAAAGTTGGCTATTTCAATATTTAATTGAAATTCCTTGTTCGTCTCGCACCCAAAATTAGTATTTATTTGTGCAATATTAACATTGAGATGCCAACTTAACAAAAAAACATAAAACGTGTTCAGACTTTTTTGCAGGTCAGAAGCACTATTTGAAACAATGATTGTGTCATCTGCATGCAATAGAACAAGAAAACCTTAACGACGATATGGCCAGTATCTGGGTCGCTTAGTCATTTGGAAACAGGATACGGAACAGATTTTTATCTTTGTCTATCAACTTTTTCGGACAAAAAAGTACTGAGAGCATACTATATTTTGGGATATGAATCATTTTGTATTCTTGTACAAATTTAACAGGACCCGGAAAATAGTTTCCATAAATTTGTTAGCTAAATATTATGTAATAGCTAGCCAGCTAGTTCTCCACACTTTATCGAAAGCTGTGAAAATCATTAAAGGCGCAGAAAAGTTATTATTATCCTTTTTAAATTATTTCTCTTAATACATGAAGGGTAATAAATATGTTCTGCACAATAGTAAGCCTTATGGAAGCTATTTTCATCTCGTAAGTTATTAACTACAAGAAAAGTAAAGTCTTTGGTTGAGGACTGAGGTAAACACTTTACCCTTACGGAGGATGTTATGGACCTGTTCTCGCTCGGTTCTGTTGAAAAGTGTGCTCAGTGTAATTGAAGTCTATACAGTATATTAAGATCGCTTTTGTTTTTTATGCCTAGCAGTGGCAAACCATAAGTGTTTGTAAGTTAAAGGAAGAGAGTTTCGAGTAAAGTAAAATGTCAATGGATTCTGTGATGAAGCAAGCTGTTTGGCTATTTCTGGTGGGCGGTTTGAGGTTTTCTTGCTACACGTAGGTGCGCGTCGGCGACGATTCCTCATCTTGTTAGGCGATGGCGCTTGTTGTTTTGGCTGTGTCTTGCTCAGTTGATGCATTTCGCTTATAACGGTCTTGCGACACAGCTGTGTTTGACTTTATATATTCTCCCTCGATTTGGGGTTTAAACTCTCAACAGTAAAGTCAGTAAAAAAACTGTTGTCCATACCCCTAATTTCTTAAGTACACAAACATACTAGGGTAGAAATACAAACATACTTGATGTTATAGTAAGTCAACACAGGTTGCTTTTTTGTAATACTTTCATTGTAGAAATTGCTGTTCAATATTTCCGTACATAAGCTTCAATAGGTACAAAACTATTAAAAGTACATCATCCATAAACAAACAAAGGAAATATAAACTTTATAAATATTGTTCAATATAAAAGTAAAACAAGATGGACCTAATGGCCCTGAAGTGCTCATCAGAGTTCAAGGTAAACCAGTTATCAAAGACTTAACCTGGTGACATAGTCTTTGACCCCACATGACCCAGATGTGACATAATCTTTGACCCCACATGACCCAGATGTGACATAGTCTTTGACCCCACATGACCCAGATGTGACATAGTCTTTGACCCCATATGACCCAGATGTGACATAGTCTTTGACCCCCACATGACCCAGATGTGACATAGTCTTTGACCCCACATGACCCAGATGTGACATAGTCTTTGACCCCACATGACCCAGATGTGGCATAGTCTTTGACCCCACATGACCCAGATGTGACATAGTCTTTGACCCCACATGACCCAGATGTGACATAGTCTTTGACCCCACATGACCCAGATGTGACATAGTCTTTGACCCCACATGACCCAGATGTGACATAGTCTTTGACCCCACATGGCCCAGATTCAAACATGTCCTTGATATTGTCAAGATTAATTTTCTGATAAAGTTTCTTTAAGATTGTGTCATAAATGTGGCTACTAGATTGCTATCAAGGTTATTCTAAGATTTGACCATGTGACCTTGTTGTTGTATCAGATTCACACTTGGCCTAGATATTGAAAGATAAACATTCTGACCAAAGTTTCATCAAGAAGGAGTCATACATGTAGCCTCAAGGTGATAACACTGTCAAGATTTTACATGAATTGACATTGTTACATTCACAGATTCAACTCTGACAAGATTCCGTGGAGAAAAACATTCTGACCTAGTTTCATCAACATTGAGTCATAAATGTGGCCTCTAAAGCGGTTAGTTGAGAGGTATTGGTAGTCAAATTTTCAATGTGTTAATCTAAACAATAAAAAAAACTTAAGATATACAAATGTTAGTAAATTTTCACTATGAACCATGTTAATGCATATAATAATAAATACTAAAAACATATTTGTCTGCTTCACAAATTTATTTGAGTCTCACTCTTGGTAAACTGGGTAAATGCAAGTGCTTTAAGTATCACTTTACATAAGCTAGTGCAGTCTGCACAGGCTCATCAGGGACAACACCTCCGCCTCCACTAGATTTTTCGCTGACAAAAGGCTTCCTTTAAACAAAAGATTCCATAAAAACAGAAAGTGTCATCCATGATTACCCAGTGTGGATTGCACAGGCTAATCTGGACCAATACTTTATGTACGTGCACTAAACCCTGTTTATCCCAGAGCAAGGCTCATTTATATAGGTAAAACAAGACTATATTGGCCGTGTTCTGTGAAAAGAGGATATAGTGAATGTGCGTAAAGTGTCATCCCAGATTATCCTGTGCAGTCTGCACAGGCTAATCAGGGATGACACTACGCTTTTATGATATTTTTCATTTACAGAAAGTCTCTTTTTTGCATAAATCCAGTTTAGGCCAAAAGTGGTGTCCCTGATTAGCCTGTGCAGACTGCACAGGCTAATCTGGGACGATGCTTTATGCACATTCATTATATCCTCTTTTCACAGAGCACGGCCCATATTGTAATTGCAATTTTCAGTAACTTAAGCTTTTTATGCATGCAAATGTAGATTAGCAAAAATACGCTATATTTAATTAACAACATTTGTACTGTCCAATATAAATGAAATGGGATGAAAATCATGAAAAAGCAACAAACTTTTAAACATAAACTATATTCTTATCAGACAACCTATTGACATTAAGGTGAACACAAAAGGTTACAAGTAATGCTTAAGATGTGCAGATCATTGATACAAAATTTGTATAAAGGGTAACCACAGCAACAAAGTATAAAACATGACTATATTCTCGTACTACCATGACATGACAACTACAGAGTTATTCGTTTGCATTTGTAATTTTTTTAATAATGCTAGTACAAGGAAACAGTGATATAAATCATTACAACAAGCTTAAATATGTAAAAGCAACACTTCCAATAAAATGGAAAACTGGTTTCTTATGACTGATGGTCATATGAAAAGAGGTAAAATTACTGTTCAATTAATACATAAACTCTTGTGTATAAATGTATTTACAAATAGACAATTACTGCTCAATTAAAACATAAATTTTAGTGTATATTTACAAATGCACATTTACTTTTCAATTTATACTCAAACTTTATTGAATATTTATAAATGGGGAATAACAACACATTGTTCAATAAATTAATTTCACAACACTACAAGCAACAATGAACTAATGATCCATGCATATTAACAAAGGTTGATGCATTTACAAAAGCACTGCTTGGTTAAATAATAGGTGCTTAATCCTCATCATGAAAGCTACTTATCATACTGAACATTTCAAATGTAATTATATTAACACAATAATAGCAGTATATACAAATATCTAAGCAGCAACAAATGGTATAGAGCTTGTCAAAATAGTGCTTGTACATGCAATTCCTAACAAGAGATGTGTTTGTCAGAAACACAATACCCCCTTTTGCGCTGCTTTGAAGCCATATATTTTACCTTTGACCTTGAAGAATGACTCTGACCTTTCACCACTAAGATTGTGCAGCTCCATGAGATACACATGCATGCCAAATATCAAGTTGCTATCTTCAATATTGCAAAAGTCATGACAAAGGTTAAAGTTTTGACGACGCTTTGAAGCCATATATTTAACCCCTGACCTTGAAGGATGACCTTGACCCTGACCTTTGACCACTCAAAATGTGCAGCTCCATGAGATACACATGCATATTGCAAAAGTTATTCATTATTGCGACAGTTTAACCAAGGTTTAAGTTTGGAGACAGAATGACAGACAGACAGACAGACAGGCCAAAAACAATATACTCCCGATCATTCGATCCGGGGGCATAATAAAAAGGGACAAAATCAATAAGGCCACAATAGCAATGAAGTGCTAACCTGAGGAAGAGGTGAACCAATTTTCAAATATTGAGCTGGTGACCTAGTTTTTGATCACACGAGACCCAGATAAAATGTATTTACTACTAGAGCAAAAACGAGGTTACTTAAGATTTAACCTGGTGACCTAGTTTTTGAAAGCCAGTGACCCAGAATCATACTGGTCGCCATATAGGTCGCCGTGGTGTAATGGATATGGTGTCCGCCTAGCGACCGGGAGGTCACGGGTTCGATCCCCACCGTGGGAGCGTTCTTTAGATCTCCCCCAAAGACACCAAGTACTGGTTCTAGGCCCAGGAAACGGACTCGAGAGCGTTTATTTAAGCCTAAGGCTTTCGATGCAATCGAGCTAAAATAAATAGGTTTAAACTAAACTAATCATTCTGGGCTTAGATATTGAGAAGATAAACTTTCTAACCACTTTTTATTGCAATTTAAACCTAAAATGTGCCCTTTATATAGTAACATGTGACCCAAATTCAAAATCCCTCTACATATTATCAAGATAAACAATCTGACCAACTTTCATCAAGAATGAGTCTTTCATGTTTCCTCTACAGTGATAACAAGGTTTTTTCAAGATTTGATCTTGTGACCTAGTTTAAGGACATGTTCCATCAAGATTGAGTCATAAATTTGGTCTCTATAGTGCTTTGTCCAATAGTTGACCCTGTGACCTAGCTTTTTGAGGTAAATGACTCATTATCAAACTAGGCCTATCAAACATTGTCAAAATAAACAATCTAGCCAAGTATCATCAAGGTTGAGTCATAAATGTTAGCCATAGAGTGAAAACAAGGTTTTTCTTTGATTTTACCTAAAAAAAATCCAAGCATACCAAGTTCAAACTTGGCCCAGATATTTACAAGATAAACATTCTGACTCAGTTGCATCAAGATTGGATAAAATAAGTGGCCTCTAGTGCAATTAGGGGCAGAACGAAAAGTTGAAGACACACAGCACATGATGACAGACATCTTGTGACAACAATAGCTCACCATATGCACTTTGTGCTCAGGTGAGTTAAAAACAAATCAAACACATGCAACAACTATCAGTATATCAGTATATCATTATACATTATATTATTAATCTATATTATAAAATATAATAATAAATTTCATTAGAGGTACCTGGTTACATGAGGATAAAAATTGAAGATCTACTATACCGAACATGTTTGTTTTCATTTTAAGTTAGCTTTTAGACATATGTTTAGCTTTCAAACGTTAAACTTGATAATTTCACTTGAATCATCAAATGATGTCAAAATAATGACTTTATTTCAAAGTGAAGTTTTAGATAAACTTTGGTTATTTTTCAATGCTTTAAACAGCGAATAAAGAGTTTTAAATCACTGACATTTCCATATAAACCACAGGAAAGCAAAACATACAAACTTATAATAAACTCATCCGTAAAAGTATACAACTTGTGTAAATGTGTAGATTTCTTCCGAAAGTCTCCTTTTTAAAGCTTTGATCATATATATAGTTACAGCTTTTTCACTAAAGTAAATGCCAATCTAACATGTGGACCAAAACCTTTAGAAGTCATCTGTTTGTCAAATAACTGCTGAAGACCTTGTTTTAAAGCTTTGATAAAATTTCAGTTAACAGCTATTTCATTAAAGGAACTGTAAATCTTAAATGAAGATGCCTAGGATTTCGGTTTAGTCCGTTTGTCAATTTCATCCTGAAGCCATCTTTCTAAAGCTCTTATCATGTTTGCAGGCAGTCTTCGATCATATCCCATCCTCTGGGAAACTACCGCAGCGCTGACACCCTGCCATGTAACAACAGTCATGTAAGCATTGTTCTGCAAAAACTGGGCTAAATGCATGACAGAAAAGTGTTTTCCCGGATTACCGTAGCAATGGGACAACACTTTCTGTCTAAACAATATTTTCGCCAAGAAAAGACTTTAAATGAAAAATACAACAAAAAGCAGAAGGTGTTGTCTCTTATTAGCCTGTGCGGACTGAACAGTCTAATCAGGGATGACATTCTACACACATGCATTAAGCCCTGTTTTGTCTTAACAGAATGAGGCTCTTATATTGATAATTTACAATATCCTCTAAGCCATTTGCAGTAAACCACATTCAAGTGACGATTGTTTTTTAAACTAAAGAAGCAAAGTAAACTGTATTGAGAACACATTTCCTAAAACATTTGTAACACTTATAGTATGAATCCATACCTTTTTTCCAGAAAGATCATAATTTAGTCTTCTTTTGGCATGACAATCAGTGGTTTTTTTATACAAAAGACCAACATGATTTATGTAATAACCAGACCAACATTAACATCAAAAATAGGATGTCTATCGAGTTTAATATGAACAAATCTGGTATAAATGTCTGTTGACATGAATGCTGTTGAAGTGGACATTGCACAACAAGGTTTCAATCTTTTTTGTACGATTATTAAAGAAAACCCACATACCTCTATAACATATTGTTTATAACGTTTGCCATCTTTATCTTCAAATTCAAAAATAAACAACAGCTTTGGTTCATCATCATCATCTAAAAAAAGATAACATAGTAGAAAACAAAAATCTTTAAAAACAGCAAGTAACACAACATAGGAATGATTGTATGCTAATGTACATGTTCATGTGATTAAATGTTATCATCGGCAATTACAAAGAGCTCTAATTTAAATTTCTTCTTATATAAAATATGTGAAGTTTAAGTAACCAACATTATGTAAAAGAATGTGAATGTAAACCAACAGTTGAACATCAGTAAAAGCATTTTTCAACATTCTTTTTATACATGGTAAATGTAATTTTCATTGAGTTCGTTGGTTGAACCATCCACGAATGAAACACAAACACAAACAAGAGATGTGTTTGTCAGAAACACAATGCCCCCTAATGCGGTGTTATTTTTTTTTTTGACCTTGAAGTACATTGACCTTTCACCACTCAAAATATGCAGCTCCATGAGATACACATGCATGCCAAATATCAAGTTGCTATGTTCAATATTTCAAAAGTTATTGCAAAACTTTCATATATTAAAGTTTTAAATGTTTGACCTTGAAGAATGACCTTGACCTTTCACCACTCCAAATGTGCAGCTCCATGAGATACATCTGCATGCTAAATACCAAGTTGCCATGTTCAATATTTCAAAAGTTATTGCAAAACTTTACTGTAAGGTTAAAGTTTTGGGACAGAATGACAGACAGACAGGCCAAAAACAATATACCTATACCTATCGATCCGGGGGCATAAAAAACTGATGCAAATTCTACTTAAAAAAAAAAATCAGAAATCAATGAATTTATTTATTTTATGCTATCCGGTGGTTTATAGAGAAATATCAGTGAAATAAAACTGGTATTCCACTGTTTTAAACAGTGAAAAATAACAGAGAAAAATATCGATATTTGTCACTGTTTTACTGCGAAATGACGTCATTTTTTCAACGAAATGACGTCATAATTCCAGCAACAGTATCCAGTTTAACTCATTTACAATGTAAATAAACGGTGAAAAAAGCATAAAATAAAAAGAAAATTTGTTGGATTCAATGGAATATCGATTTTATTTCACTCGAGATCATAGAAAATATTATATTTTCACTCATGGCTGCGCCACTCGTGAAAATATTGTTTTCTATGATCACTCGTGAAATAAAATCGACATACCACCGAATCCAACAAATATCCTCTATGTATCCACAGAAAGTCTTTTTTAACCAAGAAATTTCATGCCCATAAATATAAATGATTTTACAGTACCGGTATTTCAATATTGTTAAGTTACCCTACATTTTGCTCTTAGAAGCTTTATGAAATTCATAACTTGCAATGAACAAAAGTACAATAAGTGTTCATGTAGTCTTAAAGCTTGAACCAGATGTAAATTAAGACCAAGTAATACCTTACCTGAATACTGGCTCTGGGTTTGTTGCTGGGCAATTGCTTGCGAGACATTTGTTCCTTGCCTGTGAGATTGCACTGTAGTTTTGGTAGGCTGTTGCAATGGTGATGTATTATGCAGTTGTTGGCTGGATGGCTTCTTATGACTTGTGTTTGAGTGATTTGATGGACTTTGAACAGCTTGTAGACTAGATGAATTCTCGTGACTAGTGGTTGAGTGATTCGGTGTAATGTGAACATCTTGTTTGCTAGATGGATTCTCATGACTATTGGTAAGGTGATTCTGTGTAATGTTAACATCTTGAGTATGTATTCTCTGACACATTTTTCCATTACACAACTCCGTTGGTGGCACTTCGTTGTCCCAGTCTTCTTTTCTAGGAGGAGGTATATATACCGCTGCATCTGGCTTTTTAGGTGATTTTTGGGCGTTATGGAGATAAAATCCTTTTTTATTCTGCTTTGATTCTTTGACTTCCTTATCATAGTTATCCCTGGTAAAATCAGTAAAATCAGTACAATAATTTTAAATACACATACAAGTTAAAACATAACACTTAAAAACAACTTCCTTTTTTGTTTTGTTTATTACATCTTATTTCCTTCTTAGAACTACATGTATGACTCTTTTCGTCTGAATTGCCATTGACAAGCTCAAATCATAAACATATACTTTTGTAATCTGGGTTTCAATTATAAAAGTGGTGCCAGAATCAGATTTTAAAATATATATATATTTTAATTATTGTAAATGCCTGATATGTTTTTTTGTAAATGTACATTTATCGCACAGTGTTTTGATACCTTTTTTGGGCCCAAGGCCACCAACTGCCATCTAAAGGTCGTGAAGGATACTGATTGAACATGTTAATCCAGAATGAAATCCTTCTTAATGTATAAGAGTGATTTTGTATTTTGTGTGTTCTGTAAAAGTTCAATAATGAACTGTATCTGATGGGAAGACATACTTGTGCTTATAAATATGCTGAACTCTGGTATTTTGAGAATTGACAGCTTCTGAATGAGATTGTGTATGAAAGGCATGAGATAGAAAGGTGTGAAAATACTAAGACATTTTTCCAGATGTGTGTTACAAAGTGAGAATACTCAAATATGTGTCACTCAACACTAAGGTGAGTAACAATAATTGAAGAAGTCACACTTTTATGTAAAAACAATATAACTTATAAGAATTATTAAACACCAAGATTCAAGTTAGCTCTTTTACCCTCTTCTCTCTTTCAGTCAATTTGTTAACTTGTCTGTTTCAAGTTTCCCATTGCTTCATGTTTTTTAAATATTTTTTTTATTTAAAGAGCTCATTGTAAAAAAACGAACGGCAACTTATAATCTAAATCAATTACGTGCTGCTGATTAAAAAGTTAATAAAAGTATTTGGCTGTTTTGTGTAACACTAACATAACTTAACATGGGAATGATAGTAAAAATTAAGGAGGTTGAAAGTTTTACCTGTCCACTTGATTTTTAACAATGCTTTTCATGAAACCATGTTTCAAATCCAATTTCTGAGCGCGGGTCGCAGCCATGATAAGTTACTTTGTCAAGAAAAAGACGTCGATTAAATAATAAGTACTGGGATGGCTTTCGGTTCCATTGTTGTTTTTGTAAATTAGTATACTTCCTGTGTTCAACGTCACACAAAAATGTGTATGTACACTCGGATCTACGGTGGTCCGTCATGCCACTCATTGTTTCGCGCGCGTGTGTGCATTGTATAGAATGCGCGTGTGTGTATTTTTCTCGGAGTTTCTTTAAAGGTACCGACTGCATGTTCTGTCAGAGCTGCCATTGTGACTTTTCAAACGCAAATGTTTAATTTTGAGCCAAATTAGGTCAAATGCATCCCGGCTGTACGGGAACCAGACAACTCGCCCAAAGACAACTCGCCCAGAAAATCTGGACAACTCGCCCCAAATATATTGGACAAATCGCCCCAATCTAAAGACAACTCGCCCCAAATGTGTTTCTTATATATTTTATTGATTATTGTAATGGAAATGTAGATGTATGATGTTATTTTTCATTCAATATAGTAAAACTGTGTAATTAAGTATTTGTTTACATACCGGATTACTTTTAGTAATAAATTGTTATTAGCTTGAATAAAGAAATATCATATTTTTTATTAAGTACACGGGCTTGACATATCGATAAAATATTAGTATTTTATTGTAAAACAATCGAAATTTGACCTGAAATTTGATGCAAATTTATTTAGCGGCCAGTATTCTGCTCTCGGCCGCTGATGGTGTATTGAAGTATATACAATTATGATAAGAAGCAGTAGCAGACAACAGGCATTGAACGCGAATAACAGCAACAACTAATACCTAATAATGTTTTCTGAGCGCGGGTCGCAGCCATGATAAGTTACTTTGTCAAGAAAAAGACGTCGATTAAATAATAATGAAATTATAAATTTGCCCATAATAATTGTATAACATTATTCATCTAGCGCAAAGTGCATTAAACGCTCGGCCGCTGTTTGGTATTTTTATACTTATTTTATGCTTTCCGGTGGTTTATAGAGAAATATCAGTGAAATAAAACTGGTATTTCACTGTTTAAAACAGTGAAAAATAACAGTGAAAAATAACGATATTTTTCGATGTTTTACTGTGAAATGACGTCATTTTTTTCGACGAAATGACGTCATAATTCCAGCGAAATTATCCAGTTAAACTCTTTTACAATGTAAATCTACGGTGAAAAAGCATAAAATAAAAAGAAAATTTGTTGGATTCGATGGAATATCGATTTTAATTCACTCGTGATCATAAAAAATACATATTTTATATGATCACTCGTGAAATAAAATCGATATTCCATCGAATCCAACAAATATCCTCTATTTAGTAACACCTTAATACCATCATTTTTAAACTGAGAACTATTTTTTTTGTTAAGTGTACGTGCTTTATTTAATGTACTGATATCTTAATCAACTTATGATTTTACCGGTATTATTTGGTATTGTACGCGTATATAAAAGGTACTATGCTTATTAAATCATATAAATACTGATACTAATTTTAGTCATCATATAATCAGATTGCGCACTGCGTGTAATCAGATTATCACCTTAAATCGGAGGCGATTTAATTAACACCCCGCTGATAAGATAACAGGATTAACACCTTCAATCAGTTGTGATGTAATTAAAACTCCGCTGATACTTTAACTGTGCATTCCGTTGATATTTTTATCATGAAATAAATTAAACAAGTTAAATGTCCCGTATTATATATTTCTTTAATGGTTATTATACATGGTTTTCTGTTGTTTTTTATCATTGTTCACATTAGTTATTTAGTTATTATAATCATGATCTTGAATTCTTTGCATATGCTTACGTCTGAATAAACTATAAACACGAATATGAATTGATGTTATTAAATCATAGGTATATCGATCCCTGGCCGGATATAAAGCAGCAACAAGAGGCGAAAGAGAAATTCACTTTCTATGTGCAGAATGTTGCAGAAGCATTCTCACTATTCATAGTGAGCCAGAGCCAGAGGACAAAAGGGTATCACATGTTGACCCCGATGCAACACAGGTATATTCGTCCATAAAAAATGTTTCCCGTTTTCGAATTTTATTTCATTTATTATGGTTGATATTTTATCACTTAGACTACTCAATCTTTCGGTCTATGTTGTTTGTACACATAAATGCTTCTCCTTTAGATAGAAGCACCTGACGAGACATTTCAGAATGGGGAAGTTTATTCACCTATGGCCGCCCCGGTTGCAGAATCCACAGTAATTAATCACGTAGATCTAAGTATATATTATATCATGTTCCCTTCCGCGTATGAGTATAAATGTGCGGTTTTGACGATATTAAACAGCCGGTAGAGGAAAATAATTTTATTACATACACTTTACTTACATAATTACTTCACTCTAGGAGCATGGCCAGACATTTACGACGAACCCTCGCAATCTTAACGAGACATTCGTCGTAGATAACGATAACGCAGACAGACAAACTTACATGCCCACCGAAGATTCGTCGTTAAACATAGGGGATATATCTTTTGTCACTCCGGAAATAGAAGAGTTAGTTTGCATTTCATGTTACACTCAATGTTTTTTGTAGTATGATTTCACATGTGGATCGATGTTTACCTTAAATCATACTAAAAATACAAAATGTAGGTCATTCGACGAACACACTGTTCATCCCGAACACGTGGGTGTTCTAGAGTCCGAAGTAACCTTCAGTGTTATGGAATGTTCTTCCCAGCGTGGTAAAAGAAAACTTGTTTCCAGCAACGGATTTACTTATGTGTACAAGCGGTTAAACCCTAGCAAACAGACGACACTTTGGCGTTGCAGCGTGCACAACAAGACATCGACATGTCCCGCAATAGTGGTGCAAAGCGGACAGTCTTTCGTGTCGAACGAAAGTAATCACTCCCACCAGGCTAAACCGGACATAGACAAGGCTCTCGTCATCACCACCCCGGGCATAGACAAGGCTCTCGTCATCACCACCCCGGGCATAGACAAGGCTCTCGTCATCACCACCCCGGGCATAGACAAGGCTCTCGTCATCACCACCCCGGGCAAAGACAAGGCTCTCGTCATCACCACCCCGGGCATAGACAAGGCTCTCGTCATCACCACCCCGGGCATAGACAAGGCTCTCGTCATCACCACCCCGGGCATAGACAAGGCTCTCGTCATCACCACCCCGGGCATAGACAAGGCTCTCGTCATCACCACCCCGGGCAAAGACAAGGCTCTCGTCATCACCACCCCGGGCAAAGACAAGGCTCTCGTCATCACCACCCCGGGCAAAGACAAGGCTCTCGTCATCACCACCCCGGGCCTAGACAAGGCTCTCGTCATCACCACCCCGGGCATAGACAAGGCTCTCGTCATCACCACCCCGGGCCTAGACAAGGCTCTCGTCATCACCATCAAGGTATTTTTTATGTTCAATGACAATCTTTACAGACGGCATATTTTCTTTCTCCGCGTTATGTTTTCCAATAAAGATATTTATAGTCTGACCGTATCTTCACGATGTTATAATACTATACTGCATATTAAAACTATCTTAAATTCACAGGTTAACGCCGAGTGTGAGCAAAACATATTTGAATCCGCTGGATCTATCGTGGAAAAGAATTTGCGTGATGAGGCCGATGACCGCCTTCCAGAAGCGTCTAGGACGGATTATGAAAACCTCCTAAGGAATTGTAACAGACGACGCCAACGCCAACGCCCCAAAGATCCAACCGACATGGACTTTGAGGTAATCATCAGAAATGTGTAAAGACGTATACCAATCAGATTTTTTCGCGGACTGATAGCAATGATATTTGTAAATGCAGGATATAATTGCGCATACGTTTCATTTTAGCTCGATATGGCGTACATCAACGAGAAGCTCTCTTCGTCTTTCTTCCGGGCCGAGGTCCGCAACGGCGAAAGACGACATCTTATTTTCGCCACTGACCAGCAACTGCAACTGTTAAAAAAAGCAAAGACATGGTACATTGATGGGACGTTTAAGGTCGTCAGACAACCGTTTTATCAGTTGCTTTCCATTCATTCGTTTGTAAGGTGCGGTGACGACATGAAGCAGCTTCCGTTGCTTTTTGCGGTGATGGCCGGAAAAAAAATGTTAAGACTACACACAGGTAATTGTATTACCCTTACAGTTCGTACCCTTACGGATATTTACACATGCAAGTTACATTAATTATACTGTATTAACAAACATTTGCTCACAGTCTGTGACTGTTTTTACATTCATGCCAAATTGAAAGTTGAGCCAAGAATAAATTTCATGCATAAAACAAATATTTAACACACGCTACATTTTTCCAATTATGTTCCAGGTTTTCAAAGCCGTCTTGGACATCCTCCATAACAAAACCAGAGTGAAGGAATTCATGGTTGATTTTGAAGCCGGGATGTGTCAGGGCCTCCGGGAAGTTATCGTCAATCCAGTAATAAAAGGATGTGCCTTTCACTGGAACCAGGCCGTATGGCGTCACGTGCAAAGCTTAGGTCTCCAGGTAATAAATATAATTATGGATTTGTATACATAATTTTATGATTGTACGTACGAATATTTGAATTTTCGCCGTTATATAAATCTAGGAAAAATTAACACAAAAAAATGCCGATATCATATCTCTTATAGTATTTTATTGATTTTTATTGACAGAGCGCCTACACTCAACGCGACACGGTATTCACCTTTATCCGAAAGGTCATGTCCATACCGTTCCTGCCAGCGGAACATGTGGAGCCAGCGATTATGAGGTAGATAATATATTTAACAAATACACAAAGAAATACAAAAACTGCATGAATGGCAACGATTCACGTATTTAGAAATAATTTGAAAAACATACTATACTTTAAAAATGACGATACGCTTTCATAATTGCTGCTAATTGAACTCCAGAGTTACTATGATGTAACAAAAAACACCCAAGTTTATTACTATTTTGCTTTAATATTAAGTTGTATTATTTTATTTTAAATCAATTGTAAGTAGATCTAATTCAGTTCATTTGGAACAAATCATCATGGAGACATGCGTCTTTCTACCGTTTTATTCTCATAATCATACATACGATGACGAATGCGTAGACGTAGACGTAGACGATTCTTTAACACAAATAAATTCAAATTATAACAATGTAATAGATCTATTAAGCAATGTTAAATAATAATTATTATTATTATAACAACTCATTTAAATTACATTTACACAAAACATGCACACGTCAATAAATACATAACAATTAATTAATAAATACATTATAATAAATAAATAAATAAAAAAAGTAATAATACCGATTGTGATGTTGTCCACAAATGTTGTACAAATAATGTTTTTATCAATGACCGTTATGACGTCTATAATATGACGTAAAACGCGTAAATGCACGTGACGTCGTGGTGCTAAACATAAGAGCGTAGGTTCTTATATCAATATATATATATATATATATATATATATATAATAAAAGTAAAAACACGTGTCTGGGATTTTAAATATATATTGATTTAGCCAACGCGTTTCGCATAGCTCATGGGCATAATACAATATATTACAACGTCAAAATGTCATGGAGAAAACGTCATATCAATAATGACGTCATAACGTCAATAAGTCAATAAATATTAAATGAAATTTAATTTGGGTTTAAATACATGTATAAAATGTTGTTCTTTTGCTAACCTAGCTGAAATATTGTTCGAAAATAGCTTATAAAATGGAAATATTTTAAATTTTGGTTCATTATGTGAACATTCATCTAAATGTTTACTTAAAGGCATCTGTCTTGTTGAGGGGTCTCGCATTTGTTGTGCATGGACAGATTGCCTATTTCTAAGTTTATCGCCAGTTTGGCCTATATAATATTGTTTGCATCCATTGCATACTAATACATAAATCACATTTTGTATATCACATGACATATTAGTTTTTATTTTGAACATTTTGCCATTAAAAATAAAAGAATTCCCTTCAATAATATAATCACACAGGGCGCATCTAGGGTCATTACATTTGGATACTCTTGGTTCTTGAGATGAAAAGTAAGATTTGGTTAACAGACGTTTTAAATTAGGTGGCTGTCGCTTACATTTTATTATCTTCTGATTTGAAATTATTTTATTCATAACCGGGTCTGCTTGTAAAATGTCAATGTTGTTTTTTAATACGCCAAACAGTTCTTTATTTTTTGGATTTTGTGTTGAAATAAATGGAATTCTATTACTCTTGTCTTTTTGTGTTGATTTTGAAAGTAATTCATGTTTAGGGATGGAAAGTGCTTTTTTAATACCTGTATTTATAATAGATTGTGGATATTTTCTTTGAATAAGGAAATGCTTAAGTTCATTTAAACGTTTTAGTTTAAGTTTATCATTCGAAACTATGGTGCAGATCCGTTTCGCTAAAGTGAAAGGAATATTTATCTTTGTGTGTTTATTATGACACGAGGTAAAATTAAGATATTGTTTAGAATCAGTTTCTTTGTAATATATATCAGTATTAATTTCAGTATTGTTTTTTATAATCAATATATCAAGAAATGGCAACTCGAGTGTGCTTGTTTGCATTGTAAACTTGATATCCGAATGTAAGTTGTTTAAAATAGTATAAAAGTTTTGAAGTTCATGGGATTTTGTCCAGAAATGTTGTCGTCATAATTGATATGACGTTATCTCCATGACATTTTTGACGTTGTAATATATTGTATTATGCCCTGATGAGCTTTGCGAAACGCGTTGGCTAAATCAATATATATTTAAAATCCCAGACACGTGTTTTTACTTTTATTATATAATATTCACAATCTGGATTATTACATTTAACTTATATAACTATATATAAATATATATAAATATATATATATATATATATATATATATATATATATATATATATATATATATATATATATATATATATATATATATATATATATATATATATATATGTGGCTCTTATGTTCGTAACCTATTATCTTGTTGTAGGCTAGGGCATTATATAGGGTTTTCATTAAGCCAATTGTTTACTATTCATTGAGTCTTAAGCAGATTTAGTTAATAATGATCTATGGATCCATCGAGGAGCCGAACCGCCCCCTGTTCAGATTAGCCACCGCTCGTTCCCACCCACTCTCTCCCAAACATCCAGGCCACATGCCAGGTAGGACAAGGGCACACGAGAGCCGCTCTCATAATAATTTGCTATTACATTTATTTATTTTTATTAAATGGTTCAATATGATGTTTTATAATTGTATAATAAGAATATATGATTAAGATATAGCTATTTAGTTTTATTGATTTATCGTGATATTGTTTTAGTTGCTTTAGTGTGGTTTTACTGTGCTTTACGCCCACCAACCTCGCGGGAGACATGTTAGTTAGTTAGAGTTTATATTATCAGTGAACAAAGAACAAGTTTCTATGAGCAGTGATCGGAAAACTAGCAATAGCTTATTGGGATAGACTGTCACAAGGTTTACTATATATGATCATCTGATATGCAATACCTAACATATTTTATATTTTTGTATTGCCCCTACATCAAATAGATGCATCAACAGACATACATGTATATCAATATAACATTACTATTTACACTTATGTATGCCTTCTTATTTAGGGCCGCACCGTGGGCATAGAAGTGCGCACTTATTGTAAATTACAGAGGTGTTAAAGTTTATGGTATGCGTGCTTCCCCTATATTGAATAAGTTCTTGAAGATATATTTGTATCGAAGTTTCACGTGCCACGAAGGAATTCAGAATAAGTCTTATTAAAAAAAAACAACAACTGTACAACACGGCAAAAACAAAAATATTTTGCCTTCACTAAGTATGGATAATCAATTCAAGCACGATACTGGTCTTGGATGAACATCAGTGACAGGCCTGCACGCATTCTCTAGTTAATATTCAAAGAAATGTCACCAGCGGAAATATCTCAGCGGACACGGTTTTCGTTAACCCATTTATGCCTAGCGTCTTGAAAAAAGGCCTTGGCAAAGAGCGTAGACCCAGATGAGACGCCGCATGATGCGGCGTCTCATCAGGGTCTGCGCTGTTTGCTTAAAGGAACCTCTGTAAGAAATACTCTAAACATACAAATAAATATACTAGACATCCCTAATTTTGGAAATTTAGAAGGATGGGAGAGTCCACTAGGCATAAATGGGTTAATCTCAGAAGAACACAAAGAATCTATCATAGCATATACAAGTATTATATTTATTAGATAATATACGTGTCCCTCATTTTCATAAAACGTAAAATGAAAATTGTAGTGTTAATTGTTTGCTAAAACTTAAAAATATATTAAATACATTTCGAATTTTTTAATCGATGTGAGGCATGATAATGTGAAATAGAATACACTACTGCGAGCTTTTTGCCCCTTTGTGACCTCCCAGTAACCCCTCAAACATATATAACCAATCGAATTCATCAGTATCGGTTCGCTACATGCTTATGGGTAGCCTGGTCAGACAATAAAGGCCGGAAGGCCCTCGATCGTATTTACTTTTTTTTAAGAGACCCTCCCGTAACCCCCCAAACATATCTCAGTCATCGGCTTCGGTCCGCTACATTTTTAAAACTGACTGGTCAGTCAATTAAAGGTCGCAAGGCCGTCAGTCGTGTTTACTATTTCTTAATTGGCACAATTTTATGGTCAGGCATTCATTTATGATACACATGCACCTGTTTAAAATTATCTTGTTTCAACTGGGAGATTTGTGTGTTATAATTCGGCGCGCATTTCTATTTTTCGGCGTAGCTGTCTAAGCTGGGTTTTGGTCTAGATTTCTTGCGATTATTATATGCAGCAATAACTATGATATACATGCCAAAATAAAAAAATGCTTAGTTAATCACATTTTTAACTGATAGATTGCCTCATCATTTGCTGTATTATTGGACCCTTTTTACATTATGTAAGATGTCTTGGTTGGGGATGCTTCGTTTTAGAATGTATCTTCTCTTTCATCAAGTCTTAGTCAGATGCCATATTCCATATGGAATCTGACACCTTAAAATATACCAAATAATGCTTCACCAATATAAATAATTTATGTGTGTTGAGTCGCGTTATAATGTATATGTTGAACGCGTATGCTAGCTATTATACAAGTGCTCTTTGATTAATACACCGCAAGTTCAAATGCATTGTGAAAATAACGATTACATGTTATATTATAAATATGTTAATGGTTGTAAATCTTCGAATACATCGAGCATGCAAAATAGAGGTAATTCAACACAAATCATTGAAAACTTATTAATGCATCATAACTACTGCTTAATTGTTATATCATAGTAGTCAACCACTCCGTAATACGACAAACGCATCCAACGACATACCCATCAGACGTGAAAAGCGTCACCTATCCAGGAAGAATCCTGGACAGCCATGGGGAACGGGTGCAGATGTCAGAATCCGTACCGGTAAAGCACGAGCAGCCTTCGTTCAGCTGAAAAACATATGAGGATCCTGCGGGATAGGCTTCAACTCCAAGAGCAGGCTCTTCAATAATATTGTGAAGACAGTACTACTTTTTGGAGCAGAGATCTGGCGAACCACTGTCACATGTATGAAGGAAATCAATGTTTTCATAAACACCTGCCTCCTTTACAAGCACAAAGCAGAAGCCCATTGAAGAGGACATCCTTCAGAGACATTGTGAGGAATATGCCAGCCCACACCCTTTGCAAGCCTATAACTCAACACGACCAGGCAAGCTCACTTGGAACTGCCAAGGAAAGAGGAATAGAGGGCGGCCTAGAAACACCTTCCGCCGAGACCTGGACCCAAATACCAGGCATATTGGCAAGACATGGGGACAGCTGTAGAGACTCGCACAGTACCGAGGCGCCCGGAGAAAGCTAGTCGGTCGTCTTTGTTCCAGACGGGACCACAGGCGGAGAGTAAGTAATGACATTACTTCAGCATTAATAGTATACATATAATATTATATAAAGTTATCATACACACAAAATAATTTCTTTCCAATAATTTTGATAACTAAATATTATACTTGACCAATACGAATGATTTTTATAGCGGTAGAAACGTACCGGTAATTATTTTGCAACCGTGAGTACCAGTTCTCACAGAAACCTGGTCGATGTTCCCTAAGTGGATTAAAGGAATCACTTGTTACGTCTGTGACACCAATTAACATGTTTGTTTATTTATTCTTACTTAAATGAGCTAATCATTTTTTATGCTCCCCTAAAATTTTTGGGGGAATGACCGGAATTCAAGGACACTTTATGGGAAGCTTCACTACCAACAGGAGATGTGCATATTATCAGCCGGTTTCTATAAACTGTACATATAGTGCACTTCTTGTCCCCCAAACTACTGACTGGATTTCAATGAAGCTTTATGGGGAGCTTAACTACCTTGAGGAGATGCGCATGTTATTTGTGGGTTCTGGTTAGATGATTTATTTAGAGAGTTATGGCCCTTTGAAATTTTTAAGTTGCTAAACAATCCATCGTATCCAAAGTTATGCCTCCTCAAGACGTTTCCTTTTATCTGAATAAATAGTGCGATATTGTGACAAAAAAACTTTGGGGAGCATCACTCGTCTCCGACGGTTTCTTGCTTCATTTTGGAGATGAAGTTGCAGAACGGCGTTTTATTCTCATAACAGCCCAATCACAAGTTGTTTTTTCCCCTTATAATATTACGCACAGTAAATATTGCTCGTCAAACAATACAAAAGTAACCGAAAGTGAACAGATACATCACTCGTGATAACGCAAGGGGAAGTGACTTTGTTTCGGGGAAAATATCTATTGAATCATTGCCGTATATGTAAATAATGGTTCCTGTTTTACGTGTAGTGTAAATGTTCATTTAATATACAATGTATTGCCACATGTCAATGTCCTGCACAATACATGACGATCTCGGACACCAGATCTGGCCGTATGAGACCACGATGCAATTGAAGCTCTACAGCAGTCTGGAGGGCATTCAGGGCACAGCGTCCTTTGCGCAGAAAGCCGGCGTGTGCATCCGAGTGATCGACAAGAAGACATGCCAATATAGGCCATGACTTACAAATAAGATCCAACAAAACTCAATGTTAACAAAATTAAATAGCCGTGAAAAGTCATGTGGCAAAAAGGAAACCAAAAGAACTGAATTGTTAAGAGTATTTAAATGTTAAGGAAAAAATTGATTTCAGTCACCTCTCTGTATTTTTTTTTGTCCCCCAGTATAATCTTTTTGAAGTCCGTTTGTTGGTTTGTTTGCGTCAAACTGTCGTAACTTTTGCAATATTGAAGATAGCAACTTGATATTTGGCATGCATGTGTATCTCGTGGAGCTGCACATTTTGAGTGGTGAAAGTCCAAGGTCATCCTTCAAGGTCGATGGTCAAATATTTGGGGGGAACATAGTGTTTCACAAACACATTTTTAACTCACCTGAGCACAACGTGCTCATGGGGAGCTTTTGTGAGCGCCTTTTGTCCGTCGTCCGTTGTGCGGCGTCAACATTTGCCTTGTTAACTCTCTAAAGGCCACATTTATTTCCAATCTTCATGAAATTTGGTCAGAAGATTGGTCTCAATGATATCTTGGATGAGTTCGAAAATGGTTACGTTTGCTTGAAAAACATGGCTGCCAAGGGGCGGGGCAGTTTTCCTTATATGGCTATAGTAAAATCTTGTTAACACTCTAGAGGCCACATTTATTGTCTGATCTTCATGAAATTTGGTCAGAAGATTCATCCCAATAATATCTTGGATGAGTTTAAAAATTATGCCGGTTGGTTGAAAAACATGGCCGCCAGGGCGGGGCATATTTTGTTATATGGCTATAGTAAAACCTTGTTAACACTCGATCTAGTGGCCACATTTATTTTCCGATCTTCATAAAACTTGGTCAGAAGATTTGTCCCAAAAATATCTTGTTATCTCAGGTGAGCGATTTTGGGCCTTTCAGGCCCTCCTGTTTTTAAATAAAATAACAGTCAGCTGGCCAATTGCAACAATACCCACACCAAGCGTGTCTTATATAAGAATTAATTCATGCAACGTTCTATCCCTGTGCAATCTTTTTTTGTGAGGAGCAAGCATAAAGAGTTACATAGTGGAGGATGAGATACATGTACTTTTTCATTGTCCTTTATATGTGAATATCAGGAAAAGTCTAATGGACATTTTAATTGAAACTCCAAATTGTCACAACATGTCAGATACTGAGAAACTTAAATACATATTTACAGATGAGAGGTTGCTTTATATATCAGCCAAATCCTGCTTTAGTATTCTCAAAGAAAGAAGGAATATTCTATATTCAAAATGAATTTTATATACTTAAGTTTTATGCTGTACATTTGTAAAATAGTTTATAGACTAGTCTAGGTTTTAAAAAACAAAAACAAATGGTATTTTAATGTATGAACAATATTGACAAGTGTAAATAAAACCACATAGTCTTAGCTACAATATTAGGATTGGTCGCATACATGTAACTGTGCTTTTATATGTATTTTAATTGTATATGTATTGCGAATGAGACTCTAATAAAACATTGAATTGAAATTGAATTGAATTGCACACAGGTCAAGTATATTTTCCAAAAAAAATTACCACATAAGGTATGCTTTTTCACTTGCAACAGATGTTTAACGAGATTCAAGAGCCTGGACAGAAATATGAGAACTGTCTGCATTTCTTATGATTGCGTCAACAACTATCAATGAAAGATCGAATGGTTATAGTAGCACGTAAGTATTGGTGATGAATAAATACACAATCGTAAAAAGGCACATGAGCCGCACTCTGTGAAGTGCTAAATGCACGTGCATTAAGTGTCCTTCCAGATCAGCCTAGCCTAATCGGAGACGAAACATTACGCTTCAAGTAAAATGTTTGTTTAAAGAAAGTCTGAACAAAATTCCTATCTCGGCCGAAAGTGTAGTCCCTGATTAGCCTATCGGGACTACACAGGCTTATATGAGACGACACTACGCATTTACCTTAAGCACAGTTTTTCCAGAGCCAACGCATACTATGAGGCGGTATACAGTTAACTATGCTTTTTAGCAGTATGGAGAGGTCACCTATTGGAATAACCATATAATACATACATTGATTAATTACAGTGAATATAGCTAGTTTAATTATTTATTATTGATTAACTAAGACCTATTTCTTGTCAAATATTCTAAGAAGGATCATCACTATCAGGAACCTCATTACATCATCAGTGAAGTTTATTTATTGATTGATTTGATATCTCAACGGCTGCAGAGTAAAGATGAAGCTCTGTTGATAGAATCTTGAATACCCTTACCAATCCTGTTGGCTTTAAATTATGCTGAATGTCTATAACTCAGCTAATGCTCAGTTAACAAGATACAAAAACATTATAATAAGAACAAATCATGTGCATTGTATAAAAGATACCCTTAAATGTTGTATTTTTTTGGACTATGCAGTATATTAATCTGCACTTTGTATTTATTAGACATACTACTGCAGTATATTGACCTATACGATTGTTGACAGAATCTACATGTAAGAAGTTAATAATATGCTTCCTAGCACATAAACTTGCTTAGAATCAAATGTGAACGTATTCAAGTACGTTCATATATGCCAAGGCTTATATTCTATAAACCCTAAGCAGTCGTCCAATCATGACATGCAGTTATTGTTGCATGGTCAAATACAAAACAATATGAGCCATGTCATGCCCAAAGGGGTTTTATTCTCTATGCATTCTGAGTAGCTCAAGAGCAGCCTGCACATATCCACACAGTCTGGTCAGCAGCTACCTGTTCTGCTTACAAGACTGTAGAACCTTTGCATTATTTTAACCCTTTGCATGCTGGGAAATTTGTTGTCTGCTAAAATGTTGTCTGCTGAATTTGTAAAATTAGCATTTTCTTCAATTTTTTTCAAAGAATACTATCAGAATAGCAAACAGTTTGGATCCTGATCAGACGCCACGTTTTGTGGCGTCTGATCAGGATCCAAACTGTTTGCAAAGGCCTTTAAAATTCGGTTCCAGCACTGAAAGAGTTAAATTGCAAAGGGTAACTCCTGACTATACTGTGGGATTGCTTAGGCTCCAGCTACTCTGGCCAAGCGATATATGGCATAAGAGCCATTTTAGCATGACCTCGCTCATGTAAAAAACAGTATAATTGAAGGTTACAATGCTGTAATCAGAGCAAGTAAACACTACTGGAAATACAAGTGTGAAACATGTTCAACATAAACAGCTAAGATGTTGGCACATCCTGTCAAAAAGTCAGGTTTTATTCCTTGCCATTCTAATTTATTCTTATGTGTTCCTGCACTTTTAAGCTTTTTATTGTTTATTGTAAGTACTAGTCATTAAGTTTCAACACATTTATGTTACATATTTGTTTTACTCCAAACACTTGGAAGACTCACAGTCTTCCAGTATGTACAATCTGCCCCAGAAAATACATGTATACAGTTTACTGCAAGTGATTTTATTAGCACAACTCTTGAATTTAAACAAGCAATACCAAACATTTACCGTTTTGGTTTGCTTTTCTGATAATATCTTCCTTCTAAATTTTCTTGCACAAAACCTTTTTTCCACTAGCTTTTTTTTCAAATTGATATGTCGAAATCTATTTTTTCTGCTTTTTGCGTGGTGGTTCCCTGTCTGCGTGTGATTCCTCCATGAGAGAGGCTGAGAGAGCAGGGTCCAAGGCATGGATCATCTGATAGGTCCACAGGGTCAACTCCACCTTGTGGGGAGTCCAGCCAGCATCAGGGTCTGAGATGGAGATACCTGCTATTAGTGTTCATCATCAACTGCACACACACAGCAAGGGATATACAAGAGCCCTGCTCTAGAAAAACTGGGCTTAATGCAAGTGAGTAAATAGAGAATACTAGGTCAGTGCCGAATAAAGCAAAGTTTATTTTGCGAGGCTAAGAAAATCTGAATCACGAGCCTTGGCGAGTGGTTCAGATTTTCGTGCCGAGCAAAATAAACTTTGCTTTATTCGGCACCGACCTAGTATTCGATTTATCCCATCAATTTTCTAAGTCGTAAATTATTTCTTCAAAAATAGAATAGGAAAATCGAACTACACGGAAAATCCCAAAGTTATTTTAAGCAAACATTGTTTCATTATTTTAATCGTGCCGAGCCTAATACATTACAAAACAAGGGACAAAATTGTCACAAAACCAGGTTTTCATTGTGAAAAAAAAATCTGATAAAGGGAGAAAACTCAAACTGAACTTTTGAAAAAACAAACAAAATTAACCCCCTTTGTAAGTTTGTTTTTAAAAAAAATCTATTTTTAGTCGTGGCGACCTTGACATTGGAGATATTGACGTGATTCTTTCGTGCGACACACCGTCCCATGATGGTGAACAAATGTGCCAAATGATTTTAAAATCTCACAATGAATGACATAGTTATGGCCAGGACAAGCTCATTTATGGCCATTTTTGACCTTTGAACTCAAAGTGTGACCTTGACCTTGGAGATATCAACGTAATTATTTCGCGCGACACACCGTCCAATGATGGTGAACAAATGTGCCAAATGATTTTAAAATCTGACAATGAACGACATAGTTATGGCCCGGACAAGCTTGTTCCGCCCGCCCACCAGCCCGCCAGCCAGCCAGCCAGCCCGCCCGCATTCGCCAATCTAATAACCAGTTTTTTCCTTCGGAAAACCTGGTTAAAGATCAGTTACTAACCTGTTTTTCTGTTTATCATACCTCTACGTCCCCGATTTTTAAGAAATAATGAAAAACAAGGGACAAAATTGTCACAAAACCAGGTTTTCATTGTGAAAAAAAAATCTGATAAAGGGAGAAAACTCAAACTGAACTTTTGAAATGAACAAACAAAATAAACCCCCTTTGTAAGTTTTTTTGTTTTTTTAATCTATTTTTAGTCGTGGCGACCTTGACATTGGAGATATTGACGTGATTCTTTCGTGCGACACACCGTCCCATGATGGTGAACAAATGTGCCAAATGATTTTAAAATCTCACAATGAATGACATAGTTATGGCCAGGACAAGCTCATTTATGGCCATTTTTGACCTTTGAACTCAAAGTGTGACCTTGACCTTGGAAATATCGACGTAATTATTTCGCGCGACACACCGTCCAATGATGGTGAACAAATGTGCCAAATGATTTTAAAATCTGACAATGAACAACATAGTTATGGCCCGGACAAGCTTGTTCCGCCCGCCCGCCAGCCCGCCAGCCAGCCCGCCAGCCAGCCAGCCAGCCAGCCAGCCCGCCCGCATTCGCCAATCTAATAACCAGTTTTTTCCTTCGGAAAACCTGGTTAAAAAACACTAATCAACTGCAGTTTAGCGTGAAAAAACATGCATTGTGTCGTATGACGTGTTAATAATGACGTCGGGAGTACGCGCACGTAATATTTGTAACTAATGTTTTTTTGCTTTTTGAGTTTCATTATGTGTTAAAAATATATTACATCTTGGTATCAAATTGTTTGTTTTGTTGAATCTGATTCGATTTTACTAAAAATGATTACTTTATAGTTGATTCCGAGTAATATGACCATTCTCCGCCGCGCGTGACAGCTATATTTCAGCACTGCCGAAATAGAGGAAAATTTATTCCACGGTGGTTTATTTCGACAATGCACCTCTGATGATGGGATAAATTGTTGTTCCAGATTATACACAATATTAGTCACGTTCTGAAAAAACTTGGCATAATACATGTGCGTAAAGTGTCGTCCCAGATTTGCCTGTGCTGTCCGCACAAGCTAATCAGGGACGACACTTTCCGCCTAAATTGGATTTTTGCTAAGAAGAAATTTCATTCATACGAAAAATGTCATAAAAGCGGAAAGTGTTGTCCCTGATTAGCCTGTGCGGATTGCACAGGCTAATCTGGGACGACACTTTACGCACATGCATTATGACCAGTTTTCTAAGAACACGAACTCATATTTTAAACTAACAAAATAAAGTCCCAACATTAATATAATTGATATGAAGTATCTTCCTTATAAAAAGTATATGTGAGCCTCGTTGTGGGAAATAGGGCCTTACTGCATGTGTGTTAAGTGTCTTCCTAGCTCATGCAGTCCGAACAGGCTAATCAGGGACATTTTCGACCGTTAATGTATTTGTGGTCTTAAGGAATTTTTTCGGTATTAATGAAGACTCTTAGCAAAAATCCAGTTTAGGTGGAAAGCGTCATCCCTCATTAGGCTGTATGGACTGCACAAGCTAATTTGGAAGATACTTCATATAAATTATTTTAATGCTGTCAATGTAATTTGTTACTACTGTATAAAATATTACGTATAACAAGCACAGAATTTTGTATGCAAAGATAATTTCTATTACTGACAAAGTTGAAACCATTATATCAGTTTTGTACCTTGAAGATTTCTACACATTAACAGAAAATATAGTAAACCAAATTAATGTTGAAGGTAAATTTCATAAATCAATTTAAATCACCATTTAACATATTCAAATAATAATATATGTTTACGCATGTACTAAATAAGCTATATCTGAATAAAAATATACCTACTATCTTTGTTCAATTGTTTGCAAATAGGCTTTACTTTGTCAATATATGCCATGTAGAAAGGTAGATCATATTTAATAGGCTGTAACCCTGGAAATGCCAACAAGCACTCGTCCGCCATGAAGGCAGCATTCTGTGGGGAACCAGCCGCTAGTACTGCTGTAACAACAAACAGGAGTGACTTAAAAGTTGCACTGCTAAAAGCATCACTGATCATGAAATATGCAGTTAACTTATGGAAGAGAATGAACCAGGACAAACAATTTTACAAGTAAATATTTATATCTGAAACAACAACAGAACATTAGAAAAAATAATATTCTAAGATACAAGAGAGCTGTAATTTCCCTACAGGGCACAAATGAGTTCATGGACACCAATTGTTTAAGACTTGACCTGGTGATACAGTTTTTGACCTCACTTGACCCAGATTCAAGCATGGCCTTCTAATTGTCAAGTTATCCATTCCGACCAAGTTTCATCAAGCTTGAGTCATAAATGCGGCTTCTAGAGTGGTAACAAAGTTTTTCTAAGATTTGACCTGATAACCTTGTCTTTGAGCGCACTTGACCGCGACATTGTCTAGTTAATCTTTCTGACTAAGTTTCATCAATATTGGATGAAAAATGTGGCCTCTAGAGTGGTTAGTGGCTAAAAGTTAACAAGTAGACCGCACAACGTCGGCGCCTGGTGATTACAATAGCTAATCTTGAGCAGTTTGCACACAGGTTAGATACAAATGAACAAGGATTTTTATTATAACCAGGACTGAGGTGCAAATGGGATACCTCAACATTTATTATATAAAAGATGCAACTGAATACACATAAATGTTTACAAATACTCTACAAAAAGTATTTTTAAGTTAAATTTTATGGTGTTCAGTTTTTACAATTGTTTGCACCTGAAGCAGTTGCTGGACCAACAGCTTTCAAAACACTGAGTGCCTGTATCGCGGCCGATATATTAGGCAAGGCCTTGAATGCTTTTGTGCTAGCTGCCACCACCTCATCCTCAGAGTTGCTTGCAACCATCTCTGTGAGACGAGGTCGAAACTTGCCTCTCTAGGATAATAAGTTAATACCACAATAAAACAAGAGCACCGCCTTGCGGGTGCAGACCGCTCATCTATTTTCTTTTAAAAGGTGAAGGGACTCTCATTTTCAATCACAAAGGAGGGAGGGGTGGAGTGAAGAGGGGTGCATTGTGTGGGGGTGTGGACATTTATTACATTATCTTCTGAAAATGCGAAAAAAAGGAAAAAAAAAAAAAAATCGGGGGGTGGGGGGGGGGGGGATTCTTGGGTGCGATGGTTGGACGGTATTTGAAACATAAAATAATAAAAATAAATATTTGTGTTTTTTAACCGTTTAAAAAAAAAATTGGGGGGGGGGGGTGAGGTGGGGGGGTATAGTGTGAGGGTGTGGTGGTAATTTGTGAGATGATCTTAAAAAAAAAAAAAAAAAAAAATTAGATTAGGGGGGGGGGGGGGGATTCGGGTGGGGGGAGGGGGGGGTGGGGGGGATTGTTGGGTGCGATGGTTGGACGGTGTTTCAAACATAAAATAATCAAAATAAATAGTTTTGTTTTTTAACCGTTTAAAAAAAAATTGGCGAGGGGGTGGGGTGGGGGTGGGGGGTATAGTGTGAGGGTGTGGTGGTCATTTGTGAGATGATCTTAAAAATAAAAAAAAAAATAGGGGGGGGATTCGGGGGGGGGGGGGGGGGGTGGGGGTGGGGGGGATTATTGGGTGCGATGGTTGGACGGTATTTCAAACAAAAAATAATAATAATAAATATTTGTGTTTTTTAACCGTTTCAAAAAAAAATGAGGGGGGTGAGGTGGGGGTGTATAGTGTGAGGGTGTGGTGGTAATTTGTGAGATGATCTTAAAAAAAAAAAAAAAAAAAAAAAAAAAAACATTTAGGGGGGGGGATTCGGGTGGGGGAGGGGGGGGGCACGGGCGATGGTTTGGGTGGAGTCTATTGTGGTATGTCAGGTAAGAGTAGTTTTGTCAAAGTATCAATCAAATCTAATCATAAATAAAGAAGTTATGGCATTTTTAGCAAAATTTCATAATTTGACCTTGAGTGTCAAGGTCATTCAAAGGTCAAGGTAAAATTCAACTTGCCAGGTACAGTTACCTCATGATAGCATGAAAGTATTTGAAGTTTGAAAGCAATAGCCTTGATACTTAAGAAGTAAAGTGGATCGAAACACAAAATTTAACCATATTTTCAAAGTTACTAAGTCAAAAAAGGCCATAATTCCGTAAAAATGACATCCAGAGTTATGCAACTTGTCCTTTTACTGTACCCTTATGATAGTTTGCGAGTGTTCCAAGTATGAAAGCAATATCTATGATACTTTAGGGGTAAAGTGGACCAAAACACAAAACTTAACCAAACTTTCAATTTTCTAAGTATAAAGGGCCCATAATTCCGTCCAAATGCCAGTCAGAGTTACATAACTTTGCCTGCACAGTCCCCTTACGATAGTTAATAAGTGCTGCAAGTATGAAAGCAATAGCTTTGATACTGTAGGAATAAAGTGGACCTAAACACAAAACATAACCAAATTTTCTATTTTTTAAGTATAAAAAGGGCACATAATTCTGTCAAAATGCCAGAGTTACATTACTTTGCCTGCACAGTCCCCTTATGATAGTTAGTAAGTGTTGCAAGTATGAAAACAATAGCTTTGATACTTAAGGAATAAAATGGACCTAAACACAAATCTTAACCAAAATTTTCAATTTTTTAAGTATAAAAAGGGCACATAATTCTGTCAAAATGCACGCCAGAGTGATCTAACTTTGCCTGCCCAGTCCCCTCATGATAGTAAGTAAGTGTACCAAGTTTGAATGCAATAGCATTGATACTTTCTGAAAAAAGTGGACCTAAACGCAAAACTTAACCAAAATTTTCAATTTTCTAAGTATAAAAAGGGCACATAATTCAGTCAAAATGCACGCCAGAGTTATCTAACTTTGCCTGCCCAGTCCCCTCATGATAGTAAGTAAGTGTACCAAGTTTAAATGCAATAGCATTGATACTTTCTGAGAAAAGTGGACCTAAACGCAAAACTTAACCGGACGCCGACGCCGACGCCAAAGTGATGACAATAGCTCATAATTTTTTTTCCAAAAATAGATGAGCTAAAAAATAACACGGATATTTGGCATACAATTATCAAGAAACAAAGTGACCATCATTTTTTCCACGAAAAGCCGAAATAATTACATACACACAAACAAATATTGTGTGTTTTCTGGCAGGAAATTTTGTTTTTTTTATATTTCTCTTACAAACACAAACTTAATGTACCCGTCTTTGAAGATCACCAAGTAAACAAACACTATTTTCAAGCACATTATAATGCAAGTTGAATATATTTATCAACTCCTGATTTCCAAACAACACAATTTTAATAATTGTCTTCACTGGCCCTTTATTTGGTTACAGAACATGACATGAAAGGTTGGAGACAGATTAACTACACATTACTGTTAACTTCCATTTCATCAACTTGCAGAGCTCTTCATGTGTGACATGTTTAGGACTTCTGCTTTCTATCAGCTTTGGTAGCTCAGTCTGGAACCTATTATAGTGAGACAAATATTGGTGTCTCAGAGTCATTCATTTGAAATCATCATTTTCTGTACATATTATAAGTAAATTTTGAAAATAATATAAAACGGCTAAATTAGATAATCCAAAATGTGAAGGATATTGCATTGGACCCATGTTCTCCAAACAATACATAGACTTTAGACTAAGAATGAAGACTACAGTGTGTTCAAATTTCAATAAAACTTTTATTTTTAGTCTCGCTTTGCATTTACCACCTCTAAGTACATGATTTTCACTCAGGGAATTTAGTTTAAGACTTTAGTACTGGTAGTCACTTGTAAGTAAACAAAAGCTGACTTATTTTTCTAATGTCTAAATAATTCTGTTATACTTAGCCAGTGCCCTAAAATGCATGGTGAAGGGTGTTTGCTACATTCCAAAAACAGTGAAAAAACTACTGCTTAACATTACAAGCTTAACCTATGTCTATTATTTATGCGTGTCAAATAAAGACAGTGCACACAGCGAATAAGGTGCCATAAGATCAAATATGGTTACATGCACAGGTATTGGGTGGGTGTTGTTTTATGATAGTGTTAAAGTGACTTGGCCACACGCCCAATACCTGTGGTTACATGTACATCGATGACAATTTCATGTATTTTTTTTGTAACACAGTATTTCTTCTTTTAATGTTTCCACATGTTTTAACCAAAAGAAAAGACCTAAGCGTTCTATGCGCTACGAATGTTTTATCCAACAATCAAAAAGCTAGATCTTAGGCTAGTCCAACTTGTTGACGCTCTCAAATATTAAGCTACTTTTTATATTGGTATTTGGTAATATTTGGAATTCCAAAGAATTTAGCCCATATAAAAAGTATCTCTAAATTCTTTGCGCGTCATATAAATAAAACTAGATCTTAGGCCTGTGCAAAGCCAAAGGTACTAATTAATTGGTATACTCACAAAAGGACAAATTGAAATTCACTACTATAGGTTGGCCACCTACTACTTTGTTACATAGCATACAAAGAGTTGAGAAATAGTAAAGTTCGTTGATTATTATACTAGTACCATTTGTCAAGAACCAACAAATCTTTTTTCTTGTCTGGTTTCATCTTATTTGCCTTTAAACCGAGAGCAGCTTCATACTGAGAGAAAACAGATGTCCATATGGCAGGCGCGATGGTATTTAGCAGGGAACACATTTCGCACTTAGTTTAATTTCCGCGCTGGATCTCCCATTAGAGAGTTTGTGTACTTCTTAGTTACACATTCGCCCTGGGTTCGTTCGCCTTGGGTCCGTTCATCCAATATTATCATTTG